>NC_056729.1:170043731-170223731 GCF_019279795.1 Protopterus annectens | reverse complement strand
AACACATGTATGTTTCATGTGCAAGGGGCCTGTAATTTGAAAACAGCCCAAATTTAATCTTTATAAGCCACTGGCCAGATGTATTTTCTTTGAATGAGGGTTTCAATGCTGTTTCAATGAATGTGAGTTTCAAGGACAGAGACGTTTTAATGCTGTCTGTTTTCATTGTGAGACTGCATTGATTTGTTTAGCAGATGTCTATTAGTGTTTGTGCTGTAAAATGTAAAATAAAACTTTTAAATGAAATCCAAATCATCATAGAAGTAAAGCAGTATGCACATTACAATGTTTATGGTAAATGGGGTGAAATAGCCAAGTAACGGGACATTGGAATGGCTGCAGGGGGGAGGGCTGTATATGGAGAGGCCCCATTCAACCATGATTTTGTGAGGGGGGACAAGCAACAAACTCTAAGACAGCCCCAGGTGGCACAAACTATAACTATGCCACTGATCAATAGGCCATGAAGAATGACTTTTGGAGGTCCTAGCAAACTATAATATTTTTTTTGCTAAGATTAGACTATTGCCTACCATTAAATGCCCTACTTTTACCATAAAATCCACATACTGCAAGTCACCAAAAACAAAATCCTAAGGTTCATCATCTTCTCCCTTCCCAGTGAACATCATTGCTACACATTTAAATGGAAATGCTTATAATTTACTACAGGGTCTGGGTCTCTGGGGCCATATTTTGGTTGCCTGTTCTTCAGTTTGCATTTGAAAGTTGATATCCCACAATTCCACTGCAGTGGACGGGGTTACACAATTATGTATGCAAATTTTATGTTAACCAGCATCTCTAATGTACTTATTTTTCATGGGCCTTTGTCCAGATTTTTGATGTTTCTAGGTTGAAAGGTATGTATCATGGGTGACTTTAATTACCCCACTATTAATTGAGAATCCTATATGACTCCAAATGTACATGCACAGAGATTCCTGGATTTTGTAAATGCAAACTCCATGGACCAGATAGTCAAAACGTCAACCTGGGATGCAACCATACTGAATCTGGCTCTCACTAATATGGGAGAGTGCTGCACACCCCCTAATGTAATGCCTTCCCTGGTAAGCCAGACCTCAAAATGGTCTCCTTTGAAGTAAAAATAAAACCTGGACCCCCAGCTAAACCTGGCATATTCAGGAACTATTCTAAGGCTAACCTCCTGATATTAAGTGAGAACCTGGGAAAATGTCAAACTCCAATAAACCCTGAGAACACTGCTGCTTATGCAGAACTAACTGTTCACAGAAACCCTGTACATCATGTTAATAGCTGCACAGAGACAACTGTACCCACCAGAAAGAAGTACAGAACTAACTCAAAAAACAAGTCACCCTGTGGAATCACAAAATCAATAGGCTGTATAACAGGAGGAAGAAAACCATGGCAAAAATTAGGAGATACAGCACCCAGCAGGGTAAACACACTCTCATTAAACTAAACAAACAACTCAGAGGACAAATAAAGTCTACCAAAGCCGAATTTAAGGTATGTTTGGCCTCCCAGGCCAAGGGCAACTACAAAGTATTCTTTAGCTATGTCTGCAACTTCAAAGGCAATGCACAGTTGTGTGCAGCGCTCATTGTAAATAGATCCACCTATACTGAGCCAGAAGGCATAGCAATCCTCCTGGCTGATAAAGTTAGCTCCAACTTTATCCCTTTCGCCCCCTCAACCTTCCCTCAGGAAATATCATCAAATATAACTCACCCTACTATCACTAGGGAACAGGTCCTTAATGCTCTCTCTAAGACCAAGAACACTGCATCAATGGGACCAGACAATATCCCAGGATGCCTTCTAATTAGCATGAAACATGACCTATCAGGGCCTCTGGAATTACTATTTAACTGTAGCCTCCAAACAGGATTCATGCCTCATGAATGGAGAAAGGCAACAGTCATCCCTCTGCACAAGGGTGGGCCATACACAGACCCTGGAAACTATATACCCTTAAGTCTCACTAGTCTTATATGTAAAGCCATGGAAAGAATTATCATGGAGATGATCAATAGAGATATAGTAAAGCTCCAGACACTGGACCCAACCCAGCTTGGTTTCGACAAGGGCAGATCATGCCTACTCAACCTGGTGGACTTCTTTGAGAAACTCACCAAAGCAATGGATGAGGGAAAAATTGTTCACACTGCCTACCTTGACCTGGCCTATGCAACTGACACAATATGCCACTCGGGCATTGTTGACAAACTCAAGAGGTAAAGTACAAACCCGTATGTCAACCAGTGGATAACGAAATGGCTCAAAGACAGGACCCAGGAAGTTAGAATTGGGGAGTCCACCTCTACAAAGAGGCCAGTCACAAATGGAGTCCCTCAGGGATCAGTCCTTGGACCGCTCCTTTTTGGCATTTACTTTTCAGAAGTCAAGGCCAATGTCAATGGTCTCTGTCTGACTAAATTTGCAGATGATTGTAAATTAGGACCTGTCATTGAATCTCATACTGACATAAATGTTCTCCAGGAGGGGCTGACACAGACAAGCAACTGGTGTCAGAGCCATGGACTAAAACTAAATGCCAAGAAATGTATAATACTATCCTTTGGGAAGTCATCCATCCCTGGTAACTATCATATTGACAACACACCCCTTAGAGTTGACCCAGTAGTCAGGGATTTAGGGACTCACATAGATAGTAATCTAGCCTTTGACCATCATGTGTCTGCAGTGATAAGGAAATCATTCTATATTGTACAACTTATAAAGAAAGGTATGGCATTTAAGTCCGAGGAAGTCACTGTTCCACTGTATTCGGCATTCATCAGACCTATCATTGAGTACAGTACCCTCATTGGTATGTACCTAACCAGGCATATGCAACAACTGGAATGTCCACAGAGATTCCTCACTAAAAGAATACAGGGCATAAGTAAAATGTCGTATGCAAAGTGCCTTGAGGCCCTTACCCTGTATTCTGTCTCCTACAGGCTTTAGAGGGGAGATCTATGCCTGACATACAGGGCATTGTCAGACCCCCTCTGATGGACCTCCTGCATATCTATAAAACATGTAGCACCAGAATTACCGGTTCTAACGTTAGGGAACTTGCAGACTTTGGATCCAACCCAGTTTGGCTTTGTCAAAGGCAGATCATGCCTTCTAAACTTGGTTGACTTTTTCGAAACAGTCACCAAGGCCATTGACGAGGGAAAGGCAGTCCATACAGCCTACCTAGACCTGGCGAAGGCTTTTGATACAATACCTCACTCGGGTATCATTGAAAAACTCATCAACTTAAATGTAAACCCATACATTACAAGATGGGTTGCAAACTGGCTGAGTGACAGAACCCACAGGGTCAGAGTTGCTGGCGCCATGTCAGACTCAAAGCCTGTCACAAGTGGTGTCCCACAGGGCTCAGTCCTGGGCCCACTCTTGTTTAGCATCTACTTTTCTGAAGTACAAGCAAACACAGGAGAGTTATGGCTGACAAAGTTTGCAGATGACTGCAAACTGGGCCGTAGAGTTGAAAACACATCCGACACAGATATCCTTCAGAAGGGTCTCACAGAAACGGATAACTGGTGCCAGAGCCATGGCCTAAAGTTAAATGCCAAGAAATGCATAGTCATACCCTTCGGGAAAAATAAGGTTACCCCTAGCTACCATATAGGTGGCAATCCCCTGAACACAGAAGAAGTTATTAGGGACCTGGGAACCCAGGTTGACAGTAGCCTTTCATTCGACACTCATATTGCTAAAGTAGTTAGGAAGACCTTCTACATTGCCCACCGAATCATGAAGGGATTCACATCTAGATCAAGGGAAGTCATAGTCTCCCTATACTCATCACTCATCAGACCAATGATCGAGTACAATGCCCCATTCGGAATGTATCTGACCCGACACTTGCAGCAGCTGGAGAGGCCACAAAAGTTCCTCACCAAAAGGATAAAGGGTCTCAAAAATCTGTCTTATGCTGCCCGACTGAAAGAACTGCAGTTATATTCAATTGCTTACCGCTTGCTCAGAGGTGACCTATGCCTGACATACAAAGCCATGTCAAACCCAGATTTGATGAACATGCTTCATCTCAAAAATCTAGATCCTCAGAGCCACAAGGCGGAGACTTAAACCTCGACACGGTTATTAATAGGACGTGCTGGAGGGATAGATTCATCACCCAAAGACTCCCTATGCTGTGGAACAAAATCCCGGTTTATGTGAGGCAGAGCACCTCGCTGGCCTTGTTCAAGAGGAATCTTGACCAATGGATGGGAGATCGCAGATACACCCCAGGGGTTACCTCAGTGTCACTGCTCGACAGAGGCACAGCAAAATAATGGGCATAGTTTCTCCAAACTAAAGGGGTGGCGTAAGCCACAAAACTATGGGCTAGGCTTATAAATGCCCTCGGGCAGATAGCCTAGTATGAACCTATGAACCTATGAACCTATAAAGACTTAAACCTTGCCTGTGATATAAATAGGTCCTGCTGGAGAGATAGGTATGTATCCCAGAGACTACCATGTCTATGGAACAGGCTCCCCATCCATGTGAAGCAGAGTTCCTCCCTAACCCAGTTCAAGTGCAGCTTGAACAATTGGATGGGAAACCAGAAATTCATCCCTGTTTGGCACCTATGTCTCTAATGGACACAGGTAACCTGTAAATGGTTCATCTTCCAAATCACTGCTTACACTTATCAAGGGTATCAGAACTTGTCAGAGATTTGGGATGTGTGGCTAGGCCTAACAAGGTCCTTGTAGTTGTCTAGTAAACACCTATGAACCTATGAACCTATGATCAGTAGGCAGCCTGGTATTTTCTTGTAGCCCATGGAATTAGTGTTTTGGCTGTGGATAGTGCTTTGGGGATTTGTTTTTGGGAGATATGAGAGGGAGGTGTGGATGTGGGTATATGACCTGGGAATACAGAAGAGGAAATGGTCCTTACAAGTCTAGCCAATGTAACCTGTTTTTTCCACAGGGGCAAGAATCAAACCCTGTACCTTGTATATGTGAGGTAAAGCCCTTAAACTTTAAGCCAACCCTTCAGATGTGTGTTAAGTTTAGCAAGATCATTTTTAGCATCTTGAGATTAAGTTTAGCAAGATCATTTTTAGCATCTTGAGAGTTAAATTTATTTTTGCCTGCAATGAATTTTTTTTTTCTATAATTATAGAACCTATTCATATTTGGGTTCCACCACAGAGGTTTCTTCTTTTTCATTTTAGCATTGTATTTACTTCTAAGGGAGGTAAATGCAGATTTGCAACTGTTTACATGAGCATAGAATTTCAAGGTAAAATATTCCACATATGCAATCAGGTCATCATGTTGGAACAAGATTTTAAATTTAATCACGTCACGTTATCCCTCAGTTTTAGTAGACTAGCATTCACATAATATCTGAATACCAAGATATTGGATAATACGTCTTGGTTCAGTCTAATTATGACTGATTTGTGGTCTGATTTGAACAAGGAAGAAGTGATAATTGTTGGGAAGCAAAGCTGACCCATATTGGTAAAGATCATGCCCAGGATTATTTGCCTCTTATTTTCAGACTAGGTGGTCCAGAGAGCTTGTATTGCTGAAGTCCAGAAATTATTAGTCATACATGTTAGAGGTAGTATAAATCCTCCAGTTAATGGTGGAGTATTTGAAATCTCCTAGGAGAATGGTGTTGGCTTAATGCATAGTGGGAGGTCATTTGGTTGTCCTGGGCCTTCAGTGCTGTAGTCACATGGAGACTCTCCTGCTGGGGAATGGTTGCTGCAAGTCTAGTCATTGCTGTGCTGGTTCCACGTGGAAATCTAGGGAGACCAAAAGGAGACTAGCAGGCTAGAGACTGGAATTTTCCAAAAAAGATGAAACAGATCTAAGTAGAGGTTAAAGGGAAGGGGAAATCACACAATGGCTGACATAGATTGGACACAGGGGATGCAAACACAGGCAGCCAAAGACAGCACTTTAGGGCCAGGACAACCCAATGACTTTCCACACCAAACAGAACCTCCATGACATGACCCCACAGTCCCCACCCCCCCGACCACAAAACCAGAGGAAGAACAGATTGTCAAAAGGGGAGAAAAAACTGAGAGACCTAGGAGGCCCACAACTAGGGTTGAGGGACAACCAACAAACAAGAAGAGACCAGAAGCCTGGAACCACTCATTCAAAGCCCTCATGGTGCTAGAAAACAGTATCATAGGTAAGAGTCTCACTTTTATTCCATACAGTAGAAGGAACCTGATAGAAACTGTCATAACATTGAAATTATGTGTTAGAAGATTGAACCTAAGGATATTTTAATGATAAATAGAAAAACAATGAAAGCAATAGGAGAAGTGGAAAGTGGAAAAGACCCAGTGACTTTACTGAACCCACTCACCTTAACTTGGCAGTCTTTGAATTTAAATGTGAGGCAGATATTAGGAGAACTTTAAGCAAACCTCCCAGAAAGAAGTGTTATAATTTTAGTAAGGACTAACTAAATACCATGAGAGGTTTAAGCAGGGACAAGACCCAGAGGGTAATGAAAGCAGATAAAAGTGGGGGACGTCTAGTTACTGACACTGTGACTTACAATAGAAAACAAAAAGCATGCTGAAAATGA
Organism: Protopterus annectens; assembly: GCF_019279795.1. Classification (NCBI taxonomy): domain Eukaryota; kingdom Metazoa; phylum Chordata; order Ceratodontiformes; family Protopteridae; genus Protopterus; species Protopterus annectens. Next base: position 170,217,143 of record NC_056729.1, on the reverse strand, counting down.
AAAATTCTACTGCAAAGCCAAAATGGCAGATGCACAAATTAATTACAATAACATAGATGAGTAGCTGAGGAGTATGGAAAAAAGTAACCTGATTAATTCCAAACTGCCTGAATTCCCCACCATCTTTAATCCCAAACTTCCAAATTTGTTAGTGGTACTCTGGTGGACCCTCCATGCAGACTAGTAGTAGTAAGTGGTGGGTCTATAACTGAAACACTGTCCATATGTTTATACATCCAAATAAAACCTCTGGCTGAGAGTAACAAATCATTTATTCTGGACACTTTGGACTTCCTGAGCAAAATAAGGGATATTCCTGTTGACAAAACACCATTCTGGTGACTATAGATGTAAAAGCACTATAAATAGTGCTCTCACTTGGCTACTGCATCAAGGCTGTGGCTAATACATACCTAAAGGAAAGAATTGTCATGCCAGGGATGATTGAAATTCTGGGAAGGCTCTACAGCATAATCTTTAGGAACAATTATTTCTGAATCAACAACAAGTCCTACAGACAGATAAAGGATATAACTGTGGGGGCAGGCACAGTAGCTAGCCTAGCTAATGCAGCCTTCATCTTGTCGGAAGAGGCCTACATCTAAAACAGCACATTCCAGGAGTCAATGAAATGTTACTTGCATTTTATTGATGCCATTTTCATAATATGGGAAGGGGTGAAGCTGCCCTTAGCAGATTCTATGACCACATAAAGCAACTCATGAATTTTCTTAAGTTCCCAATTAGCCATGGTAAAGAGGAATAATTTTCTCAACTTAACCATACCAAAATTTGAGGGTAGGTTGGCTTTCTAATAATTTTTATATAAAGCCTACTAGTGTGAACATGCTGCTTTATAACTACAGTATGTACCCCCAGATAACAAAGAGAAATGTTATTAAGTCCCGGGGAATGAGGCTGGCAGGAGTGCTGAAAGAAGCCAAGGACTTTCTCAGCAATCTCTGGGGTCTACAAAGGGATTTTATATACAGGGGTACAGCAGCAGAATGTTATAGATTATACTTGATCCTACTATTAAAAGATACCAACAATCCCACACTTCAGGAGCCCCTAGGGAGAATTTTGGAACAATTCTGTAACTTGTGCATACTTCAGGAACCCCCAGGGAGAATTGTGGAACAATTCTGTAACTTGTACATACTTCAGGAACCCCCAGGGAAAATTTTGGAATGATTCTGTAACTTGTGCATGCTTCAGGAAGCCTCAGGGAGATTTTGGAAGAATTCTGTAACTTGTGCATACTTCAGGAACCCCCAGGGAAAGTTTTTGGAACAATTCTGTAACTCGTGAATACTTCAGGAACCCCCAGGGAGAATTTTGGAACAATTCCGTAACTTGTGCATATTTTAAGAACTCTCAAGGGAGAAGTTTGGGACAATTCTGTAACTTGTGCATACTTCAGGAGCCCCCAGAGATAATTTTGGAACAATTCTGTAACTTGTGCAAAGATGTCTAACTTTAACTTTCACAAAGGATTATAAGCTAATATGTTGACTAGTCACAGAAAACTAGCTGATTATCTTTTGTAACCAATAGTTATAGAAAGGGCATGGCACGGGTCCTCCAGTGAGGGTGTGAGACTAGTTGGAGACAAAACCTAAGGGTGATAATGTTTCAGATTGCAGTATACATGGTTGTGGCCCCCTAACTGCAACTTTTGTGCTTACATGTGTAACTATGACTATTTTGACTGCCCTGTGCTGAGAAAGATAGTTCTGATTAATGTTGGAGGGAATTATAACACTGAGTGAGTTGTTTACAGAGCCACCAGTGCACATCTTGCACTGATTTCTATATAGGCAAATCTATTAATAAGTTTAAAGTAAGAATAACCTACCGCCTCTCAGACACTGGGCTAAAGGTATTCAAACACTCACTTGCTAAACCCAACCATATCCACCCAGAGCACCAAGAATTTCACTTTCAAATTAGTGACAACCTGGAAATGGTGCCACTGGAGAGCAATAAAAATGACATCCTTGAACAACTGGAACTCAAATGACAAGAGTGGTTGGTTGAAAGTATACAAAGTCTCAGGACTCAATTTTAGTTGTTCTGTAAAGATTTGTCTAGCTTTGAGAAAGCTATATCACAAGTCATGCTACTGAAAACATTTCATTAAGTTTGATCAGCTTGTAACAATCATTTTAATTTGTTAGCATTGTTTTCTGTGTGTGTGAGTCCCATAAAAGTGGGCACAGTCATTGTATGAGGTATAAATGTTATCAATATCAAGTTAATAAGCTCCATAAAAGTAGACACTTCATTTACAGAGCACATTTAAAGAATACTAATGTGATCTAGAGGCCCTTGGCTTAAAGGAGGGCTTATAACAGATACTGATAGAGACTATATTGTTTGGATAAACTGATGAACCTGAGATAGTCTCTAGGATTAAAGCAACTATATATGTTTTGAGATATGTTGTTTACTGTATTTTAACTGATATCTTGTATAAAAAGAAATTTTAGGGGGGTTATACTTTAGGTAGAGATCATACTTCACACAAAATTGATTTTATTTCAAAGCAGTGGATACATTGTAAGAGGATGACATGTTTGCTTTGAGAACACTGAGCTCTATTTGCTATGCAAAACAGGTTAAAAGGACACCAACTCCTATTGGATATACAAAACATGTGAAAAGCACTCCCATCAACCAGTAGCCCATCTGAAACCCAGCAGATCTGGCATCACCCCCTCTGTAACCTTTTAAATACTGTAAAAATTGATGGATGTTCACTAACCAAGATTGCTCATCCATCAGGATTGAATAAAGATGTCAATGAATCTATTATTATTATTATTATTTTGTAAAATGACATACAACAATTCAGGAGATTCAGCCCCCCCCTACTTAGTGCATTAGCACATTCCAAATAATTTCACGAATGCAATGAGTCATCGCAGCAGTTAGAAGCATTGCTGGCTGAACTGGCACCATGTGGAGGTACAGTGAACCAATGCCCTACCCCTTTAGCTCCCCAAGTGAAAAAAAGCACTTTAATGTACTTATTACAGATCCACACACCCCACAGATCTTACATTGAAGATTAAAAGCAAAAAAAAAAAAAAAGTTGTTCCTTCTAGCCAGATGGCCAGATGTATAACCACCCCCCCCCCCCCGGGTCCAGACATTCAGATCCCATTTCTGTGCCCTGACCCTCCTACAATACATTTAAACCTGAGTGCTGTAGAGCTTTGTGTGAGGTCTAAACTGTAGCAAAAGATGCTACAATTTATATCCTGCTTACATGGACCACTATGGCGCTCAGTTTTAAGTTAAAAAAAATTCCTTCTTATAAACGTCAGCAAGCTGCTTGCTACAAATGTAGCAAACAGCTGCTACAGTTTATACCCTGCCTACACAGAGTGCTATGGCACTCATGTTTTAATTAAAAAAAATTGCTTCTTAAAACTGCAGCAAGCAGGTGCTACAGTTTATACCCTGTCTGCACAGAGCACTACAGCACTCATGTATTAGTTAAAAAAGGATGTTTTTATTTTCAGATTGTAGCAAACCGATTGCTACAATCTAGCATAAAGTTACTACAGTTTAGACCACACATGGAATGCTACAGCTCTCAGTTTTATTGCAAATGCAATACCAGCTTTTAAAAGTCAGTATTGTATTAAAGAAAGAATGAGATGGGCTGATCACATCCACAAAACTTTGAGCCCGGGGCATTTGCCCTGCTCACCCCACCCTAGCTATGCTGCTGGCAGCAGATAGAATAAAAGTGTTACATTAACTTTTTTTCAGATTTGCATGGTAATGTGCAGTAAGGCTTTGCTCACTCGCATAGCAGATGACAAGATAGTAGTGCATGACAAAGACTGGCCTTCATTTTTGCCTTGGGATGAGAATATTATGTCTCAGTGGTTATACATGTGCATTGACACCACTCTCTGTGACCTGTCACACAATGTATGACCACAAAAAAGATGTGTTTTATTCTTGTAAGCCCTTTGTGGGCATGTATGTGTTATGTTATTCTATTTTTTGACCAGAATGTAGGTTGGAAATGGGAGTATAGGACAGAGATGAAAGGGGGAAGTAAGCAGAGAGTAGAACACAAGGTGAGAAAATAAGGAACAAACAGGATGGAGATGAGATAGGAGTATATCTCTTAACTTCTTAGCTCAATAATCCTAGAAAATTGCAATAGTCATAATTATTTAATGACTTAAATCCTCAATGATTTGTCAGAAAAATATGCTTTTATGATAAATAATTGGACACAGTCATGTGTACATTAGTCACATATCTAGGAAGTAGAAAATTATGGGTGAGAGTATTTTTGTGGGATAGATGGCATTTTATTTATTTTTTTATTTTTAGAGAAGGGAAAGTTGGGAAAGGAAGTAAGAGGTGGGTAAAAAGGGGGGATAGTTAGCATGGAAAGGTACATATGACTGACAATGCAGTGAGGGAGACAGAGCACAATGGTGACAGAGGGAAGACAATGGTGAGTGGAGGATTGTATCACATACAGAGATGGGCATAGACACAACAGGGAGGGGAACACCATACTGGGGGACAGGACTGAGTGTTCAAAGATGAAGTCTCTGCCAGCTGAAGCAGACAGGCCTTGTCAGTGGGATGGATGAAGTTTGCTGTGCTGATGCATATAATAGTAATAGAAATGGAGATAAACAAAATAAAATAACTAAATAAATGTATTTAAGACAAAGTATAGCAACAAGGAAAGTGGGGTAAAAGAAATACAAACACAATGAAAACTGCATTCTTAACTATGTTAATACTAACACAATAAAGCATAATGAGTATTTAATAGGACTTTCATAGCTATGTCATCAACTTGCTTGTCTGATTATAATATAGGTGGGGGTATATGCTAAAAGCCATCCTCACATGTGGTCTGATGTACGAAAATACTAACAGCAGGATCTATGAAAATACTAACAGCAGGATCTATTTAACAAGACAGTACATCTGTGCTTGTGTGCAGTGATGTTATTTGTTTAGCTAAAAGATTGTATACTTTCAGTATGGAGATGGTGACTGTGCCTCCCATCAGCCAAGGAAGTCAGGATTTTGTCAACTCATGTGGCTGTAGTAGTGATGGCACTGTTCTGTCCATGGTGCCTGAAGCAGTTTTTGTGTGTCTCTGCCTCCATACAACAACAGGCACCAATGGGCAACTAATTTTCAGCATGTATGACAAAGTAATAAAATATAGCCACTGTATTTGTATGTTTCCAATGCACATTAAGGTGTGAAACATGGCAGTCCTACATCCCTCTGTTTGCTGCTGTACAGTGACTGCATCTTCAGATGGTTAATGATGAGATGATAGTTCTCTCAGTCCTAATGTGCACCTTGAATGCACGGAGCTGTCCACAGATATTCAGGCTTATGCACTGCATCATGTAATAACTCTCACAGTGCTTATCAGGTGTAGTCATCACACAAATTCATGAATTCATAAAAAATAATGTACTCTAATTAGCATAATGATCATGTCCAGAAGGATGGATCTACATGATATAAGTGTGATGAGAAGCACATAGCCTCATTGCACTTCAGAAAAAAACTACTGTGAAAGGGGTTTGAATCCTGTGAGCTAATTTTGTTGAAAGTTTTCCTTCTGAGTCAGACATCTGCTTTATATTAGGTAAGTGCTATTTCTTGCACAATTCAGTCAATTGTAGATCATTGGCTTCGACTTTTTCTAGACCCCAATGCCTGTGAGGGATGTGATTTTTATCAGTACTTTTAAGATGCATTGGTTAAAGCTGCCTTAGCCGGTACTTTGCAAGTGTATTGCAAGTAGATGACTGCAAGGTTGCTATGGTGGATGTGAGATGCTCCCTTAGTCTCTTATTCTTATTTATTTATTCATTTATTTATTGACATTTGGTAACTGGGTTTGTCCAACTGGGCTTGTGGCCCATTTTCAGTGGAGACCCAAGTAGAAAAGCGCCAGTAGTACATTTTAAACAAGTACAATTTTAAACAATATTGATATAATAGCAGTTATAGCAAAAAGATTCACATATGTTGGGTTACATGCATAAAGTTAAAGTTGCATTAAAAAGAAGCTAAGTAACAATTTTACATTGATATAGTTCAATAGGTCAACAATAAAACATTTTTGTTTGTATAAAATTATGCAAATGCATAGTCAACACATTGGAGAGAGAGGTGTAATGAGGTACTAAGTATGGTCCTTTTGAGGGTACATAAAGGGAAGGAAGACTAGGTAGGGTCATGGCAAGGGCAGGTTCTGGAATTGAGAAAATAAGCTTTTAGTTAATTTTTAAAGTGTGAGCTGTGGGAGATTGAACGTAAATCAAGGGGAAGTTTGTTCCAAGCATGGGCAAGGGAGTGTTTGTAGATTAGTTTGCCTACTGACCTCTTTGGGTGGTAGATATCAAGTAATTGTTGGTTAGAAGTATGGAGGGTCCGGGATGGGATGCAGTTGGAGACTAAGGAAGATAGGGATGGACAGAAGGAGGGTTTATAAAGAATAGAGTGTAGCATATGAAATTGATAAGATAGCAGAAATTGGGGAAGTTCAAGCCATTGAAGAGAGTTAAAAGAAATGAAGTGGTGTGAGTTGTATGAGGAGTTAGTAATGATTCTGGCTATTTTATGGTAATTCTGTTGGAGTTTGTTTAGAGTGGAGGCCTGGATATTGGTAAGAACTGGGGCGACGTACAAGAGGGAGGGGAGGAGGAGTGCCTGACCCAGGGTAAGTCTAGATTCAGGGGTTAGGAATTTTTTGTTTCGATATAGCAGACCTAGTTTCTGGTTTGTTTTTTTTATACATTGGAGTATGTGTAGGTTGAACTTTAGTTCGCCATCGATAATGACCCCTAGGAGTTTTGTGTGGGTGTCAGGTTGGATAGTTGTATTGTTAGAAGATGTAATAAAAAAGGAGGTTTTGTGATGATAAAGAGAACGGGGAAGGAAAAGTAGGAGTTTGGTCTTTTTGAGATTTAGGATCAATAGGTTGTGAGGGAGCCATTGTTCAGTGGATAGTAGGGCCTGTTGGGTCAGGGAGTGTAGTTCAGGAATGTTATTTGATATGGATATAAGTGTGGAGTCGTCGGCATACTGAATAAGGGAGGATTCTTTGCATGAGGTGTAAAGATCATTGGTGAAAATGTTAAACAAAAGGGATCCCAAGATGGAGTCTTGGGGAACACCAGTGGAGATGGGAAGGAAAGGTGAGGAGGATGAGAGCCATTTGACAGAATGTTCCCTGCCAGATAGGTAACTATTAAACCAGGCAAGTGCGGAGGGGGATAGGTGGAGATTTGCGAGTTTGGATAGTAGTATGAGAGACAGTATCACAGGCTTTGGAGAGATCTAGAAAGAGACAGGAAATGTGTTTATTGTTGTCTAGGGCCTCTGCAATAATATGAGTGAAGGAGAGGAGGGCAGTGGTGGTGCTGTGGTGAGGACAAAATCCATGTTGGGTAGGGGTAAGTAAGTGGTGTGTGAGGAGGTGATTGAGAAGCTGTGAGTGAATGCATTTTTCTAATATCTTGGAGAGGGGGGACAGAATGGCAATGGGCAGTAGTTTGAGGGGTCAGTGGAGTTTCCACCTTTATGAAGAGGGATAGTGAATAAAGATTTCCAAAGGGTGGGGGCAGTTGATTCCAGAGTATATCAATTAATTAGTATAGATATAGGTTAGGCAATTGAGTCAGCAACAAGTTTGAGGAATATAGGTGATAGATTGTCAGTGGAAGGAGAGCAAGGTTTTAGCTTGAATAGTAGAGATTTGATGTAGGTAATGGGAACTGGCTCAAAAGTAAACAAAGTTGTGTTAGTGGGACTTGGAGGGGTGGGTGTTGCAGTAGAGTTTGGCTTAGAGGTTACCAGATTTTGGATGGAAGAGATAAAGTGTTTATTCAGGAGGGTAGCTGTTTCCTGAGAGGAAGAGTTAGGGTATGGAGAGGGATTAGTGGGCTTTCCAGGATAGAGGATGTTGTTGAGAGATGACCAAAAGTTTCGAGGATTGGATTTGTTGTTAAGCTGAGCAGAGCTATAGTATAACTTTCTGTCATTAGTTGTATGTTTTTTTACAAGGTTCCTCAGTTGCCTGTATTTTTGAAGAAAAGGTGGTTGTTTAGTTTTAGTCCAGGTTTTCCAAGCACAATCTCTTTGTTTCATAAGGGACCTAGTCTCTTTGGAGAGCCAGGGAGCATGGTTTGATTTTACTCTGATCTTCCTAGAGGGAGCTAAGGAGTTTAGAGTATTCATGAAGATGCTATTGAAAGTGCTTACAGCATCGTTTAGGGGGAGGTGTTTTAGGATGGACCAATCTATGTTGTGGAGAATGGAGTTAAATTGGGATGAATTGAAAGTCGATAATTTTTGACAGTCTTTGATAAGGTGGGCTTTAGGAATATGGGAGTGGTGTCTTAAGATGGTGGTAGGGAGATGATCACTGAGGGAGTCAGGTAAGGTGGTGGGATTGTGGTATTGGTGGGGGGAATTGGTAAGGATCCAGTCTATGATGGAGCTGGAAGTGGAATTTTTATGGAAGCGAGTGGGAGATGTTATAATTTGGTGGAAGCCATGTAGGTGGATACTGAGTTGGGGGGAGTCATTTGTGAGTTTGGACCAATCAATGTTGACATCACCAAGGATAAGTGTCTCATATGGTATGTTGTGGGAGAACCAGAATAGGATGTTTTCAAGAATAGGCAGATTGTTACCAGGAGAAAGGTAGATAGAGGCAATTGCAAGTTTTTTGTGGGGATTCAGATGGCAGTTAAGAAGGATGATTTCAGCTGGGAGGAAGTCAGGAATTGGGGAAGGGTATGGTGAGATACTAGGGAAAGAAGTACAGCTTTCTGAAGTTATTGATGATGGAGAGAGAAAGCGGTCAGATCCCAGCAACAACAACAATTTTGTGGAAGTTTATATTATGGATTACACAGCGGATGCAGGGGTCGTAAGATGTAGTATAGAGAAGGAATGGAATAAATTTAAGGAAATTTCAGACCTTGAAAGTATCCTTAACAAACCCTTGAAATTTATTTACAGAAGAGATGTTAACATTAAGAACATACTGGAAAACAGCAACAGATATATTGATACACAAAGAAAAAAGAAAGGAACATACAAATGTGGGGCTGGTGTCCACAGGGCCCCTTTGTTAGGTCAGGTGTACATTTGGAAAGTAGGGACAGGACCTTAAGTAGCACATGTTTTGCTAACTGTCATACCTGTGGAGTAGTGTATTTAGCATCGTGTGGGAAATGCACTTGATTTTATATTGGGAAGATGGAGAGAAAAGTAAAAATGAGAATTTATGAACACACATACAATATTAGGAACAAGAATGAAAATAATGCATTATACAGGCATTACATGACTTGTCATGGAAGTACTTTCCAATTTTTTGTGTTAGAAGTAATACCCAAATAACAGAGCGGGGGGCAATGGAAGACTAGGTTAGAGTACAGAGAACTGTACTGGTGAATAATATTAGAAGCCACAAAATCTACTGGCCTTAATGATTCAGTCTGCCTAGCCCCAGTATTAAAGCTTAGAGCAGCAAAGTTGTAATTGGCAGTATGGCCACCAGATGGATCTCCCCATTGTGGAATTGTGAATATATATATGAATTTATATGCAAGTATTTTATGTATGTATTTAAAATTTTTTAAGCCATGATATTTATATTTATATTTAAATTCTTGTTTGGTTAAAAATGGTTACAATAACATGCTGATTTGCACAAACCAAGTACATTTATATATTGTATATGCATTTTAAACACAATTTTAGGTAGTGTGTTTTTAAATAATAGAATTGTTTTTAATTAATTTATTAGAAAGAAGGTGTGATTGGTTGATTTTAATTGAATTTTGCATATAAAGACAATGAATATTGAGGGGTTTTGCACGCATCTGATGAAGTTCAAATGTGAACAAAAACACGGCGAACAAGTTAAGGCGTTTATGTATGGATTACAATTCAAGTGAGGATTGTCTTTTGGGCTGTTTTTACTGTGGATTAATAAAGAATTTGGCTTACACTTTGGCTCTATCTTTGGAGGTTGCCCTTACAAGTGTATTTGTCTTTTTATGTATTTAAACATATTAGAAACACTAACCATCCAACCCAAAACCATATTCATTGGCATACCTCTCAACCATACCAAATTTCTTGGTTGTTACCAGTTTTGAGGTCCCAAATAATGGAGTGCCACAATTCACCAGTGGCACCCCTTAATTTCTGATTTTCCCAGCTATTTTATTAAACTTAAGCCTTTTGACCTGATGTCATCATATGCACGATGATGTCAGCTCCATGAATAGCCTGCCAGTCTGTCAGAATTGGGCTCAGGGATAGCATGAAAGCATTTTCGACTGTTCCAGGTAAAGATGTTTTCACGAGCTGCAAGGGAATGGTTCGGCTGCAATGGGTCTCCACTTGGTTCGTTGTTTATTTTTTTTTATATTGAGAACTGAGGCAACTTACAGTGTATGTGTCTCCAGGGAACATTACATGTAAGCTGCTTGGGTGGTAAGGGGTCTCTGGGAACATTGCTAGTTGGTTCATTGTTTATTATTTTATATTGATATTCACATTGCTGCTTGAGGTTCATTGTTTATTATTTTATATTTATATTCACATTGGTGCTTGATTTATTCAGCTTGTTGGATATTTGAGGGCATTTGGTTATTTTATATTGATATTTGCATTGCTGCTTTATTTGTTGGGTGGATATTTGAGGGAATTTGGTTCAAGCTATGCTACGTTACAGGGGCGCATACCATTTGTTTATATTCAACTTGCAAGGTGTGTGTGTGTGTGTATGTGTGTGTGTGTGTGTGTGTGTGTGTGTGTGTGTGTGTGTGTGTGTGAAATGCCTCAGTTAAATATACTTGGTGGCTAGAGTGACTTACTCAGGCTCAAAACCTACACCTTGGGTACATGTAGCACGAGTATGAATTCTCTACACACCAACACTTGTGAAAATTGTCCATATTTTTTGTCTCATATTTTTGTTCTGTTCCTCATAACATCTGTGGTTTTCTGGATTTTTGTGGCAAATCAGTGAAGGATTGCCTTCACTAAATAATGACAGGCATTTGAATTTCAGACTTCATATTCTTCAGAAAATACAAGGTAACACAAAACCTTTTATTCTAGCAATTTTCTAAGTTTATAAGTTCAATATTTGAAATTTGTCCCTATTTTTGGGGCTGTATTCCCTTAGTATTGGCTTTGTCCAAGTTTTTTGTGCTAGAGGTTGAGAGCTATGGTGAGAATTGAATTCACTGAATATGTTTGGGGGCTGTGTTCCCCCATTATTGGCTTTGTCCAGGTGTTTTGTGCTAAGAGGTTGAGAGCTATGGTGAAAACTGAATTCACTAAATGATAGCCATTTAAGTTTCAGTCTTCCTGTTTTTCAGGAACAGCTGATTTGACATAGTGGAATGTTGCACTGACTGTAGTGCACAGGGTCCTGGGTTCAAGACTTAGCATTGAAATGCATGGTGGTAACACATTTTATTCTAGCAACTTTCCAAGATTATACAAGCAATGTTTAAAATGTGTCCTTGGTTTTTGGGCTTTTGTCCACCCCACAATAAATTTTGGCTTTTTCCAGATTTGTTGTGCTGCAAAGTTGAGAGATACAGTTGAGTGTCGAGTGGATTTTATAAGAAGCTGAGAGCTTCAGGGGAAGAGAAGTTTAGTGCTGCTTATGCTCAGTCTGCTTCCATTGTTAATAGCATAAAAGGTTGAATATCTGCTTTTGGTGCAGAAGGCTGTGGGTTCTACCCCCTCAGTATGTAGATACATTGCTGATACTGAACTGTGTTGTACTTTTTGCTTTTGGTGGCAATAACTAGTAACTATGTTATCAGTTTGCCAGTCATTCCCTATTGCAATGTTTCTAGATTATCATTTTTTAATGTAATGCGGGCAATTTATTCCTCAAGGGCAACAGGCACTTTATTTGTAGATGAATCAATGAAATATAAAGTTGTTTGCTAGCAGCAACCTCTTCATCAGTTAAAGATCTCTTTAGTGTGGAATTATTTAGATGACTTTTACTTATGCAGAGATTGTGAATATTTACTGATACCGGTAGATTGTAGAAGTTTGAGCGGACTTTTACGATGGAAATGTTCTGAATTGGGCAGTTTTGTCATTATTGGTGCATGTGTTTTGTTTCATTGTTTACTGAAAACATGTTCAAAACAATAAATTTAAAATGCCCTATAACAACCGTACAAGGAATATAATTTATTACAATCAGGAAGGTGTATCAAAGAACACATGTATGTTTCATGTGCAAGGGGCCTGAAATTTGAAAACAGCCCAAATTTAATCTTTATAAGCCACTGGCCAGATGTATTTTCTTTGAATGTGGGTTTCAATGCTGTTTCAATGAATGTGAGTTTCAAGGACAGAGAAGTTTTAATGCTAAGTCTGTTTTCATTGTGAGACTGCATTGATTTGTTTAGCAGATGTCTATTAGTGTTTGTGCTGTAAAATGTAAAATAAAACTTTTAAATGAAATCCAAATCATCATAGAAGTAAAGCAGTATGCACATTACAATGTTTATGGTAAATGGGGTGAAATAGCCAAGTAACAGGACATTGGAATGGCTGCAGGGGGAGGGCTGTATATGGTGAGGCCCCATTCAACGATGATTTTGTGAGGGGAGACAAGCAAAAACTCTAAGGCAGCCCCAGGTGGCACAAACTATAGCTACTCCACTGATCAGTAGGCCATGAAGAATGACTTTTGGAGGTCCTAGCAAACTATAATATTTTTTTGCAAGATTAGACTATTGCCTACCATTAAATGCCCTACTTTTACCATAAAACCCACATACTGCAAGTCACCAAAAACAAAATCCTATGGTTCATTATTTTCTCCCTTCCCAGTGAACATCATTGCTACACATTTAAATGAAAATGGTTATAATTTACTACAGGGTCTGGGTCTCTGGGGCCATATTTTGGTTGCCTGTTCTTCAGTTTGCATTTGAAAGTTGATATCCCACAATTCCACTGCAGTGGATGGGGTTACACAATTATGTATGCAAATTTTATGTTAACCAGCATACCGATTTGTACTTATTTTTCATGGGCCTTTGTCCAGATTTTTGATGTTTCTAGGTTGAAAGGTATGTATCATGGGTGACTTTAATTACCCCACTATTAATTGAGAATCCTATACGACTCCAAATGTACATGCACAGAGATTCCAGGATTTTGTAAATGCAAACTCTCTGGACAAGATAGTCAATACGCCAACCTGGGGTGCAACCACACTGGATCTGGCTCTCACTAATATGGGAGAGTGCTGCACACCCCCTACTGTAATGCCTTCCCTGGTAAGCCAGACCTCAAAATGTTCTCCTTTGAAGTAAAAATAAAACCTGGACCTCCAGCTAAACCTGGCATATTCAGGAACTATTCTAAGGCTAACCTCCTGATATTAAGTAAGAACCTGGGAAAATGTCAAACTCCAATAAACCCTGAGAACACTGCTGCTTATGCAGAACTAACTGTTCAGAGAAACCCTGTACATCATGTTAATAGCTGCAAAGAGACAACTATACCCACCAGGAAGACGTACAGAACTAACTCAAAAAACAAGTCACCCTGGTGGAATCACAAAATCAATAGGCTGTATAACAGGAGGAAGAAAATCATGGAAAAATTAGGAGATACAGCACCCAGCAGGGTAAAAACACTCTCATTAAACTAAACAAACAACTCAGAGGACAAATAAAGTCTAGCAAAGCCAAATTTGAGGTATGTTTGGCCTCCCAGGCCAAGGGCAACTACAAAGTATTCTTTAGCTATGTCCGCAACTTCAAAGGCAATGCACAGTTGTGTGCAGCGCTCATTGTAAATAGAGCCACCTATACTGAGCCAAAAGGCATAGCAAACCTCCTGGCTGATAAAATTAGCTCCAACTTTACCCCTTTCACCCCCTCAACCTTCCCTCAGGAAATATCATCAAATATAACTCACCCTACTATCACTAGGGAACAGGTCCTTAATGCTCTCTCTAAGACCAAGAACACTGCATCAATGGGCCCAGACAATATCCCAGGATGCCTTCTAAATAGCATGAAATGTGACCTATCAGGGCCTCTGGAATTACTATTTAACTGTAGCCTCCAAACAGGATTCATGCCTCATGAATGGAGAAAGGCAACAGTCATCCCTCTGCACAAAGATGGGCCATACACAGACCCTGGAAGCTACATGCCCATAGATCTCACTAGTCTTATATGTAAAGCCATGGAAATAATTATCATGGAGATGATCAATAGAGATATAGTAAAGCTCCAGACACTGGACCCAACCCAGTTTGTTTTTGACAAGGGCAGATCATGCCTACTCAACCTGGTGGACTTCTTTGAGAAACTCACCAAAGCAATGGATGAGGGAAAAATTGTTCACACTGCCTACCTTGACCTGGCCTATGCAACCGGCACAATATGCCACTCAGGCATTGTTGACAAACTCAAGAGGTAAAGTACAAACCCATATGTCAACCAGTGGATAACGAAATGGCTCACAGACAGGACCCAGGAAGTTAGAATTGGGGAATCCACCTCTACAATGAGGCCATTCACAAATGGAGTCCCTCAGGGATCAGTCCTTGGACCGCTCTTTTTTGGCATTTACTTTTCAGAAGTCAAGGCCAATGTCAATGGTCTCTGTCTGACTAAATTTGCAGATGATTGTAAATTAGGACCTGTCATTGAATCTCATACTGACATAAATGTTCTCCAGGAGGGGCTGACACAGACAAGCAACTGGTGTCAGAGCCATGGACTAAAACTAAATGCCAAGAAATGCATAATAGTATCCTTTGGGAAGTCATCCATCCCTGGTAACTATTATATTGATAACACACCCCTTAGAGTTGATCCAGTAGTCAGGGACTTAGGGACTCACATAGATAGTAATCTAGCCTTTGACCATCATGTGTCTACAGTGATAAGGAAATCATTCTATATTGCAAAACTTATAAAGAAAGGTATAGCATCTAAGTCCAAGGAAGTCACTGTTCCACTATATTCGGCATTCATCAGACCTATCATTGAGTACAGTGCCCTCTTTGGTGTGTACCTAACCAGGCATATGCAACAACTGGAATGTCCACAGAGGTTCCTCATTAAAAGAATACAGGGCATAAGTAAAATGTTGTATGCAAAGCGCCTTGAGGTCCTAACCCTGTATTCTGTCTCCTACAGGCTTTAGAGGGGAGATCTATGCCTGACATACAGGGCATTGTCAGACCCCCTCTGATGGACCTCCTGCATATCTTCAAAACAAATAGCACTAGGATTACCGGTTCTAAAGACTTAAACCTCGCCTGTGATATAAATAGGTCCTGCTGGAGAGATAGGTATGTATCCCAGAGACTACCATGTCTATGGAACAGGTTCCCCATCCATGTGAAGCAGAATTCCTCCCTAACCCAGTTCAAGTGCAGCTTGAACAATTAGATGGGAAACCAGAAATTCATCCCTGTTTGGCACCTATGTCTCTAATGGATGCAGGTAACCTGTAAATGGTTCATCTCCCAAATCACTGCTTACACTTATCAAGGGGATCAGAACTTGTCAGAGATTTGGGATGCGTGGCTAAGCCTAAAAAGGTCCTTTTAATTGTTAGTCTAGTAAACACCTATGAACCTATGAACCTATGATCAGTAGGCAGCCTGGTATTTTCTTGTACCCCATGGAATTAGTGTTTTGGCTGTGGATAGTGCTTTGGGGATTTGTTTTTGGGAGATATGAGAGGGAGGTGTGGATGTGGGTATATGATCTGGGAATACAGAAGAGGAAAGGGCCCTTACAAGTCTAGCCAAATGTAACCTGTTTTTTCCACAGGGGCAAGAATCAAACACTGTACCTTGTATATGTGAGGTAAAGCCCTTAAACTTTAAGCCAACCCTTCAGATGTGTGTTAAGTTTAGCAAGATCATTTTTAGCATCTTGAGATTAAGTTTAGCAAGATCATTTTTAGCATCTTGAGAGTTAAATTTATTTTTGCCTGCAATTAATTTTTTTTCTATAATTATAGAACCTATTCATATTTGGGTTCCACCACAGAGGTTTCTTCTTTTTCATTTTAGCATTGTATTTACTTCTAAGGGAGGTGAATGCAGCTTTGCAACTGTTTACATGAGCATAGAATTTCAAGGTAAAATATTCCACATATGCAATCAGGTCATCATGTTGGAACAAGATTTTAAATTTAATCACATTATCCCTCAGTTTTAGTAGACTAACATTCACATAATATCTGAATACCAAGATATTGGATAATATGTCTTGGTTCAGTCTAATTATGACTGATTTGTGGTCTGATTTGAACAAGGAAGAAGTGATAATTGTCGGGGAGCAAAGCTGACCCATATTGGTAAAGATCAAGACCAGGATTATTTGCCTCTTATTTGCAGACTAGGTGGTCCAGAGAGCTTGTATTGCTGAAGTCCAGAAATTATTAGTTATACATGTTTGAGGTAGTATAAATCCTCCAGTTAATGGTGGAGTATTTGAAATCTCCTAGGAGAATGGTGTTGGCTTAATGCATAGTGGAAGGTCATTGGGTTGTCCTGGGCCTTCAGTGCTGTAGTCACATGGAGACTCTCCTGCTGGGGAATGGTTGCTGCAAGTCTAGTCATTGCTGTGCTGGTTCCACGTGGAAATCTAGAGAGAGACCAAAAGGAGACTATCAGGCTAGAGACTGGAATTTTCCAAAAAAGATGGAATAGATCTAAGTAGAGGTTAAAGGGAAGGAGAAAATCACACAATGGCTGACATAGACTGGACACAAGGGATACAGACACAGGCAGCCAAAGACAGCACTTTAGGGCCAGGACAACCCAATGACTTTCCTCACCAAACAGAACCTCCATGACATGACCCTACAGTCCCCCCCCACCCCGGCCACAAAACCAGAGGAAGAACAGATTGTCAAAAGGGGAGAAAGAACTGAGAGACCGAGGAGGCCCACAACAAGGGTTGAGGGACAACCAATGAACAAGAAGAGACCAGAAGTCTGGAACCACTCATTCAAATCCCTCGTGGTGCTAGAAAACAGTATCATAGTTAAGAGTCTCACTTTTATTCCATACAGTAGAAGGAACCTGATAGAAACTGTCATAACATTGAAATTATGTGTTAGAAGATTGAACCTAAGGATATTTTAATGATAAATAGAAAAACAATGAAAGCAATATGAGAAGTGTAAAGTGGAAAAGACCCAGTGACATTAGTGAACCCACTCACCTTACCTTGGCAGTCTTTGAATTTAAATGTGAGGCAGATATTAGGAGAACTTTAAGCAAACCTCCCAGAAAGAAGTGTTATAATGTTAGCAAGGACTAACTAAATACCATGAAAGGTTTAAGCAGGGACAAGACCCAGAGGGTAATGAAAGCAGATAAAAGTGGGGGACGTCTAGTTACTGACACTGTGACTTACAATAGAAAACAAAAAGCATGCTGAAAATGAAAAATTCTACTGCAAAGCCAAAATGGCAGATGCAGAGATTAATTACAATAACATAGATGAGTAGCTGAGGAGTATGGAAAAAAGTAAACTGATTAATTTCAAACTGCATGAATTCCTCACCATCTTTAATCCCAAAGTTTCAAATTTGTTAGTGGTGCTCTCGTGGACCCTCCTTACAGACTAGTAGTAGTAAGTGGTGGGTCTATAACTGAAATAATGTCCATATGTTTACACATCCAAATAAAACCTCTGGCTGAGAGTAACAAATCATTTATTCTGGACACTTTGGACTTCCTGAGCAAAATAAGGGATATTCCTGTTGACAAAACACCATTCTGGTGACTATAGATGTAAAAGCACTATAAATAGTGCTCTCACTTGGCTACTGCATCAAGGCTGTGGCTAATACATACCTAAAGGAAAGAATGGTCATGCCAGGGATGATTGAAATTCTGGGCAAGCTCTACAGTATAATCTGTAGGAACAATTATTTCTGAATCAACAACAAGTCCTACAGACAGATAAAGGATATAACTGTGGGGGCAGGCACAGTAGCTAGCCTAGCTAATGCAGCCTTCATCTTGTGGGAAGAGACCTACATCTACAACAGCATATTCCAGGAGTCAATGAAATGTTACTTGCATTTTATTGATGACATTTTCATGAATTTTCTCAAGTTCCCAATTAGCCATTGTAAAGAGGAATAATTTTCTCAACCTATCCATATCAAAACTTGAGGGTAGGTTGGCTTTCTAATAATCTTTATATAAAGCCTACTAGTGTGAACATGCTGCTTTATAACTACAGTATGTACCCCCAGATAACAAAGAGAAATGTTATTAAGTACCGGGGAATGAGGCTGGCAGGAGTGCTGAAAGAAGCCAAGGACTTTTTCAGCAACCTCTGTGGTCTACAAAGTGATTTTATATACAGGAGTACAGCAGCAGAATGTTATAGATTATACTTGACCCTATTATTGAAAGATACCAACAATCCCACACTTCAGGAACCCCTAGGGAGAATTTTGGAACAATTCTGTAACTTGTGCATACTTCAGGAACCCCCAGGGAGAATTGTGGAACAATTCTGTAACTTGTACATACTTCAGGAACCCCCAGGGAAAACTTTGGAGTGATTCTGTAACTTGTGCATACTTCAGGAACCCCCAGGGAAAATTTTTGGAACAATAATGTAACTTGCGAAATCTTCAGGAACCCCCAGGGAGAATTTTGGAACAATTCAGTAACTTGTGCATATTTTATCAACTCTCAGGGTGAATTCTGGGACAATTCTGTAACTTGTGCATACTTCAGGAGCCCCCAGAGAGAATTTTGGAACAATTCTGTAACTTGTGCAAAGACCCAAGAGTTGAATAAAGAAACAGATGTCTAACTTTAACTTTCACAAAGGATTATAAGCTAATATGTTGACTAGTCACCGAAAACTAGCTGATTATCTTTTGTAACCAACAGTTACAGAAAGGGCATGGCATGGGTCCTCCAGTGAGGGTGTGAGACTAGTTGGAGACAAAACCTAAGGGTGGTAATGTTTCAGATTGCAGTACACATGGTTGTGGCCCCCTAACTGCAACTTTTGTGCTTACATGTGTAACTATGACTATTTTGACTGCCCTGTGCTGAGAAAGATAGTTCTGATTAATGTTGGAGGGAATTATAACACTGAGTGAGTTGTTTACAGAGCCACCAGTGCACATCTTGCACTGATTTCTATATAGGCAAATCTATTAATAAGTTTAAAGTAAGAATAACCTACCACCTCTCAGACACCGGGCTAAAGGTTTTCAAACACTCACTTGCTAAACACAACCATATCCACCCAGAGCACCAAGGATTTCACTTTCAAATTAGAGGCAACCTGGAAACGGTGCCACTGGAGAGCAATAAAAATGACATCCTTGAACAACTGGAACTCAAATGGCAAGAGTGGTTGGTTGAAAGTATACAAAGTCTCAGGACTGAATTTTAGTTGTTCTGTAAAGATTTGTCTAGCTTTGAGAAAGTTATATGACAACTCATGCTACTGAAAACATTTCATTAAGTTTGATCAGCATTTAACAATCATTTTAATTTGTTAGCATTGTTTTCTCTGTGCGTGAGTCCCATAAAAGTGGGCACAGTCATTGTATGAGGTATAAATGTTATCAATATCAAGTTAATAAGCCCCATAAAAGTAGACAGTTCATTTACAGAGCACATTTAATGAATACTAATGTGATCTAGAGGCCCTTGGCTTAAAGGAGGGCTTATAACAGATATTGATAGAGACTATATTGTTTGGATAAACTGATGAACCTGAGATAGTCTCTAGGATTAAAGCAACTATATATGTTTTGAGATATGTTGTTTACTGTATTTTAACTGATATCTTGTATAAAAATAAATTTTAGGGGGTTTATACTTTAGGTAGAGATCATGCTTCACACAAAATTGATTTTATTTCAAAGCAGTGGATACATTGTAAGAGGATGATGTTTGCTTTGAGAACACTGAGCTCTATTTGCTATGCAAATCAGGTTAAAAGGACACTAACTCCTATTGGATATGCAAAACATGTGAAAAGCACTCCCATCAACCAGTAGCCCATCTGAAACCCAGCAGATCTGGCATCACCCCCTCAGTAACCATTTAAATACTGTACAAATTGCTGGATGTTCACTAACCAAGATTGCTCATCCATCAGGATTGAATAAAGATGTCAATGAATCTATTATTATTATTATTATTATTTTGTAAAATGACATACAACAATTCAGGAGATTCAGCCCCCCCTACTCAGTGCATTAGCACATTCCAAATAATTTCACGAATGCAATGAGCCATCGCAGCAGTTAGAAGCATTGCTGGCTGAATTGGCACCATGTGGAGGTACAGTGAACCAATGCCCTACCCCTTTAGCTCGCCAAGTAAAATAAAGCACTTTAATGTACTTATTACAGATCCACACACCCCACAGATCTTACATTGAAGATTAAAAGCGAAAAAAAAAAAAGTTGTTCCTTCTAGCCAGATGGCCAGATGTATAACACCTGCCCCCCCGCCCCCCGGGGTCCAGACATTCAGGTCCCATTTCTGTGCCCTGACCCTCCTACAATACATTTAAACCTGAGTGCTGTAGAGCTTTGTGTGAGGTCTAAACTGTAGCAAAAGATGCTACGATTTATATCCTGCTTACATGGACCACTACGGCGCTCAGTTTTAAGTTAAAAAAAATTCCTTCTTATAAACTTCAGCAAACTGCTTGCTACAAATGTAGCAAACAGCTGCTACAGTTTATACCCTGCCTACACAGAGCACTACAGCACTCATGTATTAGTTAAAAAAGGATTTTTTTATTTTCAGATTGTAGCAAACTGATTGCTACAATCTAGCATTAAGTTACTACAGTTTAAACCACACATGGAATGCTACAGCTCTCAGTTTTATTGCAAATGCAATACCAGCTTTTAAAAGTCAGTATTGTAGTAAAGAAAGATTGAGATGGGCTGATCACATCCGCAAAACTTTGAGCCCAGGGTATTTGCCCTGCTCACCCCACCCTAGCTATGCTACTGGCAGCAGTTAGAATAAGAGTGTTACATTTACTTTATTTCAGATTTGCATGGTAATGTGCAGTAAGGCTTTGCTCACTCGCATAGCAGATGACAAGATAGTAGCGCATGACAAAGATTGGCTTTCATTTTTGCCTTGGGATGAGAATATTATGTTTCAGTGGTTATACATGTGCATTAACACCACTCTCCGTGACCTGTCACACAATGTATGACCACAAAAAAGATGTGTTTTATTCTTGTAAGCTCTTTGTGGGCACGTATGTGTTATGTTATTCTATTTTTTGACCAGAATGTAGGTTGGAAATGGGAGTATAGGACAGAGATGAAAGGGGGAAGTAAGCAGAGAGTAGAACACAAGGTGAGAAAATAAGGAACAAACAGGATGGAGATGAGATAGGAGTGTATCTCTTAACTTCTTAGCTCAATAATCCTAGAAAATTGCAATAGTCATAATTATTTAATGACTTAAATCCTCAATGATTTGTCAGAAAAATATGCTTTTATGATAAATAATTGGACACAGTCATGTGTACATTAGTCACATATCTAGGAAGTTGAAAATTATGGGTGAGAGTATTTTTGTGGGATCGATGGCATTTTATTTATTTATTTATTTTTAGAGAAGGGAAAGTTGGGAAACGAAGTAAGAGATGGGTAAAAAGGGGGGATAGTTAGCATGGAAAGGTACATATGACTGACAATGCAGTGAGGGAGACAGAGCACAATGGTGACATTGGGAAGACAATGGTGAGTGGAGGATTGTATCACATACAGAGATGGGCATAGACACAACAGGGAGGGGAACACCATACTGGGGGATAGGACTGAGTGTTCAAAGATGAAGTCTCTGCCAGCTGAAGCAGACAGGCCTTGTCAGTGGGATGGATGAAGTTTGCTGTGCTGATGCATATAATAGTAATAGAAATGGAGATAAACAAAATAAAATAACTAAATAAATGTATTTAAGTCAAAGTATAGCAACAAGGAAAGTGGGGTAAAAGAAATACAAACACAATGAAAACTGCATTCTTAACTATGTTAATACTAACACAATAAAGCATAATGAGTATTTAATAGGACTTTCATAGCTATGTCATCAACTTGCTTGTCTGATTATAATATAGGTGGGGGTATATGCTAAAAGCCATCCTCACATGTGGTCTGATGTACGAAAATACTAACAGCAGGATCTATGAAAATACTAACAGCAGGATCTATTTAACAAGACAGTACATCTGTGCTTGTGGGCAGTGATGTTATTTGTTTAGCTAAAAGATTGTATACTTTCAGTATGGAGATGGTGACTGTGCCTCCCATCAGCCAAGGAAGTCAGGATTTTGTCAACTCATGTGGCTGTAGTAGTGATGGCACTGTTCTGTCCATGGTGCCCGAAGCAGTTTTTGTGTGTCTCTGCCTCCATATAACAACAGGCACCAATGGGCAACTAATTTTCAGCATGTATGACAAAGTAATAAAATATAGCCACTGTATTTGTATGTTTCCAATGCACATTAAGGTGTGAAACATGGCAGTCCTACATCCCTCTGTTTGCTGCTGTACAGTGACTGCATCTTCAGATGGTTAATGATGAGATGATAGTTCTCTCAGTCCTAATGTGCACCTTGAATGCAAGGAGCTGCCCACAGATATTCAGGCTTATGCACTGCATCATGTAGTAACTCTCACAGTGCTTATCAGGTGTAGTCATCACACAAATTCATGAATTCATAAAAAATAATGAGCTCTAATTAGCATAATGATCATGCCCAGAAGGATAGATCTACATGATATAAGTGTGATGAGAAGCACATAGCCTCATTGCACTTCAGAAAAAAACTACTGTGAAAGGGGTTTGAATCCTGTGAGCTAATTTTGTTGAAAGTTTTCCTTCTGAGTCAGACATCTGCTTTATATTAGGTAAGTGCTATTTCTTGCACAATTCAGTCAACTGTAGACCATTAGCTTTGACTGTTTCTAGACCCCAATGCCTGTGAGGGATGTGATTTTTATCAGTACTTTTAAGATGCATTGGTTAAAGCTGCCTTAGCCGGTACATTGCAAGTGTATTGCAAGTAGATGACTGCAAGGTTGCTATGGTGGATGCGAGATGCTCCCTTTGTCTCTTATTCTTATTTATTTTATTTATTTATTGACATTTGTTAACCGGGTTTGGCCAACTGGGCTTGTGGCCCATTTTCAGTGGAGACCCGAGTAGAAAAGCGCCAGTAGTACATTTTAAACAAGTACAGTTTTAAACAATATTGATATAATAGCAGTTATAGCAAAAAAATTCACATATGTTGGGTTATATGCATAAAGTTAAAGTTGCATTAAAAAGAAGCTAAGTAACAATTTTACATTGATATAGTTCAATAGGTCAACAATAAAACATTTTTGTTTGTATAAAATTATGCAAATGCATAGTCAACACATTGGAGAGAGGTGTAATGAGGTACTAAGTATGGTCCTTTTGAGGGTACATAAAGGGAAGGAAGACTAGGTAGGGTCATGGCAAGGGCAGGTTCTGGAATTGAGAAAATAAGCTTTTAGTTCATTTTTAAAGTGTGAGGTGTGGGAGATTGAACATAAATCAAGGGGAAGTTTGTTCCAAGCATGGGCAAGGGAGTGTTTGTAGAGTAGATTGCCTACTGACCTTTTTGGGTGGTAGATATCAAGTAATTGTTGGTTAGAAGTATGGAGGGTCTGGGATGGGATGTAGTTGGAGACTAACGAAGATAGAGATGGACAGAAGGAGGGTTTATAAAGAATAGAGTGTAGCGTATAAAATTGATAAGATAGCAGAAAATGGGGAAGTTCAAGCCATTGAAGAGAGTTAAAAGAAATGAAGTGGTGTGAGTTGTATGAGGAGTTAGTAATGAATCTGGCTATTTTATGGTAATTCTGTTGGAGTTTATTTAGAGTGGAGGCCTGGATATTGGTAAGAACTGGGGCGACGTACAAGAAGGAGGGGAGGAGGAGTGCCTGACCCAGGGTAAGTCTAGATTCAGGGGTTAGGAATTTTTTGTTTCGATATTGCAGACCTAGTTTCTGGTTTGTTTTTTTTTTATATACATTGGAGTATGTGTAGGTTGAACTTTAGTTCGCCATCAATAATGACTCCTAGATGTTTTGTGTGGGTGTCAGGTTGGATAGTTCTATTGTTAAAAGATGTAATAAAAAAGGAGGTTTTGTGATGAGAAAGAGAACGGGGAAGGAAAAGTAGGAGTTTGGTCTTTTTGAGATTTAGGATCAATAGGTTGTGAGAGATTCATTGTTCAGTGGATAGTAGGGCCTGTTGTGTCAGGGAGTGTAGTTCAGGAATGTTATTTGAGATGGATATGTGTGGAGTCGTCGGTATACTGAATAAGGGAGGATTCTTTGCATGAGGTGTAAAGATCATTGGTGAAAATGTTAAACAAAAGGGATCCCAAGATGGAGTCTTGGGGAACACCAGTGGAGATGGGAAGGAAAAGTGAGGAGGATGAGAGCCATTTGACAGAATGTTCCCTGCCAAATAGGTAACTATTAAACCAGGCAAGTGCGGAGGGGGATAGGTGGAGATTTGTGAGTTTGGATAGTAGTAGAGGATGAGAGACAGTATCAAAGGCTTTGTAGAGATCTAGGAAGAGACAGGAAATGAGTTTATTATTGTCTAGGGCCTCTGCAATGATATGAGTGAAGGAGAGGAGGGCAGTGGTGGTGTTGTGGTGAGGACAAAATCCATGTTGGGTAGGGGTAAGTAAGTGGTGTGTGAGGAGGTGATTGAGAAGCTGAGAGTGAATACATGTTTCTAATATCTTGGAGAAGGGGGACAGAATGGCAATGGGTCAGTAGTTTGAGGGGTCAGTGGAGTTTCCACCTTTATGAAGAGGGATAGTGAATAAAGATTTCCAAAGAGTGGAGACAGTTGATTCCAGAATAGATCAATTAATTAGTATAGATATAGGATAGGCAATTGAGTCAGCAGCAAGTTTGAGGAATGTAGGTGATAGATTGTCAGTGGAAGGAGAGCAAGGTTTTAGCTTGAGTAGTAGAGATTTGATGTAAGTAATGGGAACTGGCTCAAAAGAAAACAAAGTTGTGTTAGTGGGACTTGGAGGGGTGGGTGTTGCAGTAGAGTTTGGCTTAGAGGTTACCATATTTTGGATGGAAGAGATAAAGTGTTTATTCAGGACGGAAGCTGTTTCCTGAGAGGAAGAGTTATGGTATGGGGAGGGATTAGAGGGCTTTCCAGGATAGAGAATGTTGTTGAGAGTTGACCAAAATTTTCGAGGATTGGATTTGTTGTTAAGCTGAGCAGAGCTATAGTATAACTTTTTGTCATAAGTTGTATGTTTTTTTGCAAGGTTCCTCAGTTGCCTGTATTTTTGAAGAAAAGGTGGTTGTTTAGTTTTAGTCCAGGTTTTCCAAGCACAATCTCTTTGTTTCATAAGGGACCTAGTCTCTTTGGAGAGCCAGGGAGCATGGTTTGATTTTACTCTGATCTTCCTAGAGGGAGCTAAGGAGTTTAGAGTATTCATGAAGATGCTAGATGTTAAGAAGGGTGATTTCAGCTGGGAGGAAGTCAGGAAATGGGGAAGGGTATGGTGAGAGGTTAAGGTTGTTTGAGTAGAGGTTGGCCATGCCACCACCTTTTTTTACAAGTCTATCACATGGGAAGATATTGTAACCTGGTGGGAGTATTTCACTATTTGAGATTTGTGGCTTGAGCCAGGTTTCAGATAGGGAGAGGATGTGAGGTGTATTGAGAGCTATCCATGAGTGCAGCTCAGTGACTTTATTTGCTAGACTCTGAATATTCAATGAGTAAATAGTTAAGTATTTGGATGGAGATGATTGTTGTGAATGAGGTTGGTGACTGTTAGAGGAGTAAGATGGGGGCAGTGTAGAGGATATTTTGGGGAGAGAAGAGGGGCTAGGGTTGGGATGGATATCTCCAGAACAAAGTAGGTTTTTAGTGAGGAGAGAGTGTCTAGTAGATGCTAGATGGAGTTTGTATAGTTTTGACTTAGCTTTGTGGGAAGGTTTAAAAACTTGTATTATGGATAGTTTATATAGACTTGAGGTAGAGGTAGTAAAGAGATTGGGGAGATAGTAAAAGATGAAGTAGTTGTATATATGCTGTATGAGTGAGAAGTTGGTGAACATAGGAGTGGGTCAGAGAGATTGGAGTGGTAAGAGGTGGAGATAGAAAGAATAAGGAGTAGTGTAGAAGATATTAGAAAATAATACATGTTGGAATAAAATATGGTCAGATAGAGTAGGTAGAGACAGTGGTATAGAGTAAGTGGTGTTGACAAGATTGACAGATTAGTAAGGTGGTTGTGGCAATAGGCAGGAAGTGGAATTGTAGTGGCTAATGGGACAGGAAGGGGAGAGATAGTTAAGTATAAAGGTAATTGTAATGGGGTGGGTGGGAATGGGGGTTGGGTAGGGGAGTGAAGTGAGCCCGAGCATAGCGAGGGCGAATGGAGCGGGGCTAGCACCCTGGTCAAGATAAAGTCATAGAAACAATCAGAAAAAGATAGTGAAAAACAAGTTTGAGATACAAGGATATAAAGTTTTTAAAGGTATAGTCACCAGAAATAAAATAAAAAGAAATAAAATATGAACAGAATTAAGCTTACAAAAGGACACTGGCCTCAAGCTACACAAGTAGATTTATTTGAAGCAAACCCAGTGCTGTATGGTTAAAATAAGCTACAATAGAGAGGAGCTTTGGAGGGGGAGAGAGGTATTACTAGCAGCTAAAAGCAGGGCAAAAAAAAACTTTAATATGTAAGAGTCTGAAGACAGTAAAATAGGGCAGATGCACTAGGAAAGGCAGTTATGAGTGAGGCTAGAAATGAATTCAGGTAAGGGTAAAGTACAGGACAGGGGAATATACACAGAAACAGTATGAACAGTATGAGGATAGTGGGTAACCAAAGAGAAAGGATAGGAGCTGCTGGCGTCTGCTTTTTGTGGCGACTAGCAAAAAAAATTCGGAATAATATTCATTACTATTCCCCTTTTCTGCTCCTTGCACATTTAGAATAAGCCACAGCCTTAGTTAAAGAGGTATTGTAATGGTCAAGGTTGTTGTTTAGTTTCACTTCTCTAATTGTTTTATGGGGATTATGTGCTTAGTTCACATACAGCGGTGGTGGTGCTGCGGTAGCGTTGTCGCCTCACAGTAAGACGCTGTCCAGTTCGATTCTCAGCTAGAGCATCTTCTGCGTGGAGACATGCGTGAATGGGTGCACCTTCGTTGAAGGTTGTGCGTCAGGCCTGGCAAGCCATTATGTAAAAATCAACTGCCAATCATTAGCGGTCCGGAGTTCCGCTGTTGCGACCCCTAACCAGGAAAAGCTAAAAGACACAAACAAGCATGTGCTTAGTTCACATACAATGCCTGACATTTCCTTAAAGATTGTGGGAAGACAAATATAACTGTCAGGCACAAATTGAGCATAATATACATCTTAATAGTATAGAATTATTGTACAGATTGTTTTATGTCCATACAAGAACAAAGCTTTTAATTTACCTGTTTTCCATGACAAAAGAACAATGCCTAAAAACAGGGCCCTAAAAAAGTGTGGGATCTTGAGGCCCATTTACATCAATCTGCAAGCCCAACTTTATGGATGTGGAAAATGAAGTGATACTTTAGGGCTTCTGTCTCCATGGATGATGGCTCTTAGCTGTCCATGCTGCTGACCAGCTCTTTTGTGACCATGCTTGAGTGGAAATGTCAGTGATGTAAATGTGGTGGGTGGTTAGGGCCACACCTACAATGTGATCAGTCACAGAAAAATGGATACAACCAGTGCTACCACCCACCAAGCAAAAGTCATGGCAAGAGAATGAAGGGTAATTGGTGGTAGGCCATCAACCAAGCAACTTGTTATGGAGACAGAGCGTTCCTGATCTCATTAAAATGCAGTACCACCTGGTTAGAGTCCCAAAGTACACTGCTGGACATTGGTGCAGAGCTGGGCAGGACAGATGCACCAGCTGTGTAGTCTTACTTCATATAATCAGTAGCTGTGACACCTTAACACACAGTAAATCTAATATCATTAAATCTCTCTTACTTATTGTGTACAGGCACATTGGGGATCCAAATTCCACGTCAATCTGTATGGTGAATGATCAGCATTATTAATTGTTATCATAGTTTTATAGTTGTAAAGACATCCATTGCTTGTGAGATTGTGATGCTGAATCCTACTTATGCCATTTATTTTTCCTTTGGTGTATTCAGGTGAACTTATATCTGACACAAGTACTGTGGAACTGCTTCCATCTGAACTGTAGTCTCTGATAATGATGATGGGGATGAGGTGGCTCAGTCAGGGAGGGGCAGTGTGTGTGTGGGTTGGACACAAGAAGTGTGACCCCCCCCCCCACATCCCCTACTCTGAATATAAACAAAGTTTCTATGCCTGTGGGATATGCAGGAAACACAACCTTCTTAAAGTGGATAGATTGATGAGATGCTATAGATCAGTAGTGTCCAACCCGTGGCCCGCGGGCCGCATGTGGCCCTCAGACCTCTTCCATGCAGCCCGCAACCCTTAAATTAAAGTTTTACTTTTTTCCGTTTTTTTTTAAATGCTTGCGACCTTTCCCTGGTGTGCGCATGCACCAAAGCACCTTCCCATTACTTTTCGTGCCGATAGATGTATTTGCGGCAAGGAAGAGCTGACTTGCGTCCTGTAGCTGTTGTGCGCATGCGCGAAAAACACCCTTCCGTTCGATTTCGCGCAGGTAGATGTATTCGCGGCAAAGAAGAGCTGAAGGAAGACGAGACCATTGCGCCGAAGAAAAGCTGAGAGAGAGAGAGAGTGAGAGAGAGAGAGAGAGGGGGATTTGTCATTTTTACACAGACACCAGGTAAGCTAAGTATGTTGTAGCAATCTTTACTGTAGTCATTAAAATCCTTGCACACCGAGCACTGCAGAATGGTAGGAAGAAAAGGTTGGTATATGACAGTTCAGGAACATTTGTTTGCCACTCGCTAAGTGTTTTTACCTTAGGCATCGAAACTTGGATTTTGTTTATATGCTTATTTTCCCTTAGTGATGTTGCAGATCACACATAGCTTGTGAAGTACACCACTCATGGAAGATGTAACTAGTATTTCTATAAAAAGCTTTTCTGTGATGGGGTTGTCTGTAAATGAGGTTTGTGTTTTGAGGACCAGTGTCTGAAATTATAGACGTGAGTGTTGCGTTGTTTGTTTCTGATGAGATGCATATGTAGCCTGATGTTTGGCTCCTTCTGTGTGTTGTTGTATTCCTTGCATGAGATCCTGAAAATATTTGGCAGCATTGATGTTCCTGGACCTTCCACGAAAGGACGTACTTGTACCTTCTGGGTCAGTGTTTAAGAGTGAATAGATGAGGTATGACTGTCGATCTTATTGACACATCGCAGATTTCACACTGTTTGTTGCTATTCCCTTGTATGTCAGGATCATTTGCACGGTCACTGATGTTTTTTCAACATGTAAACACGGTGCCAGATCTTTTGTTTTGTTCCATGTGTAGTTTAATTTGCCATGAATGTGTTGCACAGCATATGACTGGATTCTCTCTAATCTCAGTAGTTAATGCCTTTTGTAAGTCAGTCTCTACTTATTGAGAGGGCGTGATAGACAAACTTACTGTTTGGTTCCTGCTGAATTCCTTGAACAGGAAAGCAAGGTTTGACATGATGCATTGTTTGGTGAGATAGAGTCATAGACTAAAAATGTTTGTTTTTGAATAACTGAAAGAATTGTAATGCTTAAAATTGTAGAATAAAAATATTTGTAGATCCTTTAAGATTGTTAAATGATTTTTGGAATTTCCAGAAGAAGAAGACAGCAGAAAAATGTTTGATGTGGGCATCTGTTACATTAAAAGTGTGGATATTAATATAAATATGAGATTTTTTTTTTGGGGGGGGGGGAGTTCTGGAGGTATGGACAGTGATCTGTGTGAAGTAGGGGCAGTCCTTTGGGTGTGGTTAATAACAAGGTCGACAAGTGTAGCATTAAAAGACTTGGAGAGTTGTGAGGAAGAACAGTATGATGTGTGTTTTAGGGACGGTATACAATTTATTAAAAAAGAGATAAGAATTACAGTAAAAGAGTTAAAGCAGGAAACGTTAACCCAAATTTGAAGTTTCAGTGACATGGATTTGGTGCCCTGACTAATACAGTTGTGGCTTGAGTACAGTTAATAGCCTAAGCACCAGGATAACTAGAAATAATCACTGGTCTTCTTTCTAACCTTGGATAGGAGGGTGAGTGAGTACTAATACTGTTTATTCATTCATGGTGGATGCTGGGTGGCCATTGTCAGCAGGCTGTAAACTAGCTGCACCTCTGTCATGTCACATGTCCTTCCAACATGCAGTACTATATGCTAGTGACTCAGTACATTAAACATCTGAGTTTTAAGTATTTTTAAACTCGTATAGTACTTGTTTAAGTGTAAAGTCTGATGAAGCCTATGGGTGAAAGCGCTTACTACAATAAATTACAACTACTTTTACTTTGTTGACTGGAATATTTTTTGGATTTTTATCTACGCTACGAGTTGAACTGCCATCAGGTGCTCACACTTGATTCTTATGATTGTTTTGCTACTTATTACTATTTCTTGTGTGGGACCCGTGCTCCATTTGCTGTTGCTCATTTTGCATTTGAGGTTTATATTAGCTGCTTTGGTTGGCTGCTGCACATAGTTCTTGGGTGTTATGTGGATTTTTCTTGATATCTTTGGGCAGATCGTGTGTTTTTTCTATATATATATATATATATATATATATATATATATATATATATATATATATTCATATATACATATATATATATATACCCGCGGTAGTGGTGCTCCGGTAGCATTGTCGCCTCACAGCAAGACGTTGTCGCGTTCAATTCTCAGCTAGAGCGTCTTCTGTGTGGAGGCATGCATGAATGGGTGTGCCTTACTAGTCCTAAAACCTTAATGATGTCTCCAGCTGTTTCCCCAGGATCATCCTATTAAAGACCCTTTTTTTTTTTCAGTTAATGTGAGACCTTTTTTTTTTTTTTTTTTTTTTTTGGTCCTTACTTGCCGTTTGCCCCCAGACCATTTCTGTTGACTCAATGCGGCCCTTGCAACTGAAAAGGTTGGACACCCCTGCTATAGATTAAGGTAGTGTAGTGGCCCCCAGATTAGAGATGTCTGCATCTGTCCGTAGCACTCATGGACAGAGAGGATCCACAAAGGGTGGATGGTAATGGTGCTTTCAAGGAGCATGGCTACTGCCCTCCCCACTGAACTTGCCATGTCAGTAGTTGCTACCCAATGTATGTACAGGGCTGTCATGAAGGAAAAGGCTTGTTCCAGTCAGAACAATGTCAGAGATAGTAAGCGTGATCCAGGCTGGGCATGCTGACCTACAGGAGAGCATGATCCATAAGTTTGATTTTTTGGATAGACTGAATCACAAATTAGAGCTGCAGTGCCATCTGTGTCTCATCTGTCTGCATCTACTGTAGAGGCATCTATACTCAGAATAGGTCATCCCCTCAGTTAGTTGTCATAATGCTGGCACATCTGATAGCAGATGTTGGTCTCGGTCATGCAGCACACCAGCGTTGAGCCAAAGTCATGGTATATGCAGTGCAACTCTTAGCAGAGTCAGGTTTTGTGGCTGGTGATGTGCACTGGGAGCTAAATCCTGTCATGCATGCCCTGGACATGTCCAGTAGGCCAAGCCACAGTGCTGTGTCCCTGCACACACACACACACACACACACACACACACACACACACACACACACACACACACACACACACACACACACACACATACAAACTTACCACTAACACCACTGCTCCCAGCATATCCCACACACCCACTGAGCCAGTCCCTTATACACATCATACCCAACAAAGCAAGTTTTCAGACTATTCATAAACACACTTTTTATTTTGCTACAACTCAGCATTCACATTCATACACTTCTCTATTAACGACATGTACTCCTATACTCCCTTGTCCACTTGTGCAAATTATAACTTTGCCCTACCCTTTGTATAGTGTTACTTGGGTTGCCTATGTTTGATGCAAAGTGTGGCCAGCCTATGAATGGGTAAGCACTTTTACAGTAGCTTATCTGATTACGTCTTGTAAAACATGTTGCAAAGCCATGTGCAATCTGATGCCTCTGTGCTAGTGCCATGGCACGTTGTGTCCATTTCTGTCTAGTATGGACATCCTTGCTGCTGGCTTCTCCTCTAACTCCTCATTTGTCTGAGCTACCTCTGCTTGTGTTGCAGGAACTGCTGGCTGTGCAGGAGGCCATCATGCTGTAACTGCTTCTAATCTATACTATTATGTAACATGTCATACACAGGCAGTAGTTTTAAACATGTGGCAGAGTCATACTTCAGGGCACCACCAGATGTATTTAGACGGTGAATGACTGACTTCAGCAGCCCAGACAGATGCTGCATAATATTTTTGGTTTGTGATAGCACACATTTGTATCCTTGGTTAGTTTGTTTCTGTGGATTTTTGATGAGTGTCATGAGCCATGCTTTCAGGGCATATCCAGCATCACCCACAAACTGGACCTGTTGGAAATTACCCCTCACAAACTGCTGACAAATGTCATATATGTGCCAAATCTATATGTTGTGAAAACTGTCTCAGGGGTATGTGCACACATTATAGATAGTACCCTATATATTACAGACTACCTGGAAATTGATGGGTGATACCCTTTGTGATTCATGCACCTCATTTCCAGTTAACCAGGTGGGGGGTTATTAAAATTTGGTTACAGTCTATGGCCCCAATATCTCAAGGAAGTGGTTTATTATAGAACTCCTGAATGGTGTTTGCTCTCTCTTCTGGGGTCAGTGGGAACCATATATGCTTCCCCACATACTACAGCATTTCATCGAGAAACTGATGTAGAATTCTGTAGGCAGATGGCTGAGATATCTCCACTGTGTCCCCAGTACGTCACTGAAGGCTTCCCTGTAGCTAACGTACATAAAGCCATGCATACTTTTGTATGCACTAGGAGTGGTACTCCATGACTCCCAGAGAGCAACAGACAAACCTGACACATGTCCACAATTTCCTGCATGGTGTCCCTGTCCATATTGTATCAGTCCATTATGGCAGTGTTATGGAGAGCATGAAATGTTAAGTGTGGTCAGATTATCCTGTGCCTATGTGTGACATAAATAAACTCTATCAGGTAAATAATATTATGAACTTACTTAAGCAGGTCAAATCCTGTAAACCAGTTTAGACAGTTTGCTTGCACTGTGCACTCTGATTTACAGCCATCTGTCAAGTGCAGTACCGGAAAAATCTGTATGGTGCAGCCAACATCATACATATCCAACTATTAGCCTAAAAAGGTGGTGGAAGGGGGTGCCTCTGAGCCACATGGCAAGGTAACTGTCAAGAGGTACTGCTCTGCCATTGGCCACTGCCATTCCAAGATAAATAATAAAAATGTTTGTTACAGAAAGTGCATTGATCATTGAGCTTTCATGGGAAGATCTGATGGATAAGTGTGATAGCTGGACATGAAAGTATGGCAGAAAATGGATGAAATTCTCAGGTACCTCTATGGACTGCTAGCAGAAATGGGAATGTTCAGAACAGAAATAGGGGAAGTTAGATGAGAAGTAGCGATCTCACAGGAAACATGACTTGTTGATCACATGGAACAAATAGTAAAGCAGTTACTGCACAAAGTCAAAGACTTTAAGCAGAATATTGAGGCACTGGCTGCAAAATGCAAAGACTTGGAAAGCAGAAGCAGGAATGACAATATCAGGAACATTGGCCTAACCTTTGAGGGATGGCTTAAAGAAACTACAATTGATGTTCATTTCACTGACTACCAGGCAGGCAACACTCACATGGTTAGGAAGGCAGTTGCCAACAGGCAGGACAAGACAGCTAACAGTCAGCCTACATAGTTGTAGGTGTGAATAATGACTGCTATGGAAAGAAACACACAGACAGAGCTTCACAATGGTGTGGATGCAAGTGAAATTGACCTGAGAGTTTGCACCTAGTCTTTAAGAAGAAGAAAACAAATGCACCAGTTGTGTGGAACATAAGGAAGGAGGAGGCAGCAGTGAGAATGGTGAATCCTGCTTTGCTAAGAGTGGCATATAAGAGGCAAGTATATGGGGTGGCCATCATATCTGAAGCATAGTTACATTGAGATGCCACAATACCTGAAGCATAGTTATATCAATGGGATTGGAAATGAGTGCTAGTTGCTGACTGGGATTGCTTCTCATAGAATAAACCAACAAGAGGCAAATGTGTTATGGGCTATAGGGGAAAATGTGCAATGAGTGGGTAAAGGGTACAGAAGCAGAGCTATAGCCATGAGCTTAGAGTTTTGTTTAAATGAAAAACTACAGAAGTAGCAGGTATTTTTACAAAATGGGGTAATCAAGAAGGCGATTGGATGGATACTAATGCCACTGGACTGAAAATTATACTGATGTTTGCTGCAGAAAGTGGGTGAGAAAGGATGGTAGAATAGGGGTGAAGGACAGAGACAAATCACCACAGAAGGACAAAGACCACTTAAAGGAGACATTAAATGAGACATGGGGTGATATAGAAACATATACAATTAGAAAGAAGAAAGAGGAGTATCAGTACAAACAAAAGACTGAGAAAGCAAATATAAGGGCAAAGAAAGAAGAGAGAAATCATAGCCATTTCTTCAATCTACATACGTCCAGGTAACAACATCCCTACCCTAGAATACTTTCTAGCCTGGATCTCACATACTATATCCTATGAAACTATCATACTGGGTGATGTTAAGATTGATTCGTCCACTCTCTCCAGCAACACTCCAAAAACTAGTATTAATCTTTATGGCTTCACCCAAATGATCAATGCCCCCACACAACTAAATATACACTGTAATACAGGTAGCAGACTTGACTGGATTCTCTTTTCTAATCATCAATTCTACCATAACCTCTCTACTCTACCTGAGCCTCTTAGTGACCATCACCCCACCTCTATACAACACCCCCCTTTCTCCAAATTCCAACACTAAAAGGACTGTTGTGAACTCTCAAATTTCAACTCTGTGACCTTTAATAACACTCTATCTTCAATAAACTGGTCTTTCCTTTATGACCTCTCCCTAGAAGAAGCCATTCTAAAATTTAATAGCATCTTCCTAAATATACTAAACTCCATGGCCCCAGTCAGAAAAATAAGACCTAAAACCAACTACGCCCCTTGGCTTCCCACTAATACTCATTACCTCATGCACAAAAGAGATATTGCCTGGAGAAATTGGCAAAAAATAAATCTACTTGTAACCTTCAAAAATATATAAATATATAATCAAACTAAAAAGCAAGTTAATATTGATAAAAAAAATTTTACTTGAAACCTCAAGAAAACCTCCACTCTAACCCCAGAAAATTCTGGACTACTATCTCCAAGTTCCTGCACCCTGGTAAGCCCTCTGCTCCCAACCCTTCCCCTGATAGCTCTGCCCTAGACACTGCTACACTTCTGAACTCCTTTTTCATGGACTCCCTATCTAAATTAGTCAGAAAAGATATAGATATCCACCTTACTGTCCCCCCAGCCCCCTCAACACTGCATTTTCTCTCAAATCAGTTTCCACAGCCTATCTCTACTCAGTAAACTTAAAACTTGCTCACCATCAGCAGACAACTTACCTCATTTTTTCCTTAAGCTTGCAGCAAATAGCATTGCATATCCCATCTCCATATTAATCAACAGATCTATTCAAGAAAATATTGTGCCTGAAATCTGGAAAAAATTATTTGTCATTCCCCTGCATAAAGGTGGAAACTCCACTGACCCCTCTAATTTTAGACCAATGGATATTCTTTCCCCTCTATCAAAGATTCTTGAAAAATGCATCCACAAACAGATCCTAGCTCATCTCCTGCAAGAATATCTCCTCACCCCAACCCATCATGGTTTCCCTCCTAACCATAGTACTTCCACCATTCTAATATCTTTAACACAATCTATCTGTAAATCTAGAGACAACAACAAATTAGTATCATGCCAATTCCTCGATCCTTACTAAAGCCTTTGATACTGTCTCCCATAATCTACTTCTGTCCAAACTCTCTGATCTTAACTTCTCCACCTCCACTGTCTCCTGGTTCTCCAGTAATCTATCTAATAGATTACAATCTGTAAGATGGTTATCTGCAACCTCCCCCTTCCTTCAAGTTCAGACTGTGTTCCCCAAGGTTCCATCACTGGACCCCTACTATTCAACATTTTAACAAATAATCTCCAAGTCTCCTGTCCTAACTCCTCCTTAATTCAATATGCTGATGATTCTACAGTCATTTCCACGTCTGACAATCTCTCCAACGTACTTAACCCTACCCAAG
The DNA here is from genome assembly GCF_019279795.1 of Protopterus annectens. Classification (NCBI taxonomy): domain Eukaryota; kingdom Metazoa; phylum Chordata; order Ceratodontiformes; family Protopteridae; genus Protopterus; species Protopterus annectens. The sequence continues at coordinate 170,180,634 of NC_056729.1, read as the reverse complement.
AATCTTTGCACTTTGTAGAAAAATGGCTAACATCTAATCAACTCCTTCTTAACCCAAATAAAACCAAATTCCTCCTCTCCCTCTCCAAATCTCTCCAACACCTCAAATCTACCTTTACTGTCTTCTCCCTTAACAACACAACTATCAAGGTTGAAGTCCATACTAAATTACTTGGGGTCATTATTGATGATCAACTAAAATTCGATCTTCACATCCAAAACTCTATCAAGAAACCTTATCAGAATTGTGGCCTTCTGTATAGAAACAAATTCCCGATGAATCCAAAATCACCCTAGCACAAACCTATCTACTACCCACTCTACTATATGCCACCCCAATCTTTACTAACCTCCAAACAAATCTCTAAAAAAACTTAAATTCACCTACAATAAAATAGCTACATTTGCTCCTAACCAACCCTAAAACTCACGTCACTGTCTATCACTAAAATACCTTCAGTGGCTAGAATTGCCACACCAACTCCTACTGCCACAACTAACTTTAATTCAGTCTATCATAAACAAATCCCTCTCACATTCTGCTCTCTCCACTATCATCTCACCTTACATTCTTTGCCGTACACTCCACAGCTCTTTTTCCTCCTACTAAACTACCTCCTTTCTGCCTGTACTTTTCCGGTAACCTTACTATGACTTAGTCATTATGAGTATTTACCAGATAACATTACTGTGACTATCTGACTACAAGTATGGAGAAACTTACTTATCTGTTAGCTTGTAAAATAGAAACTCTGTACACTGTTACTCCTGCTTTTAAAAAAAACATTGTACCTACTCTGTTACTTCTTGAATATGCTTGTTTAACTTGTACATATTTGTGTTATATTTCTTTTCTTGCTATACTCTGGAAATGTTTACACTTTGTAACATTTTGGAGCTTTTCTCCTCGGGTCTCTGGTGAAAAAGGCCACCTGCCCAGTAGGATTAACCTGGTCACCAAATGTCAAATAAATAAATAAATAAATAAAGAACCAGTGGGTCTGTGGATGACGAGTACACAAACAGGAAGCCCCCTCAGAAAAGAGTCGATCACCAGTTCCAGCAGGTATCATTTTATGAGACTGGGTTGGGTGTAATGTTGTTGACAAGATACCATCTCTGTGATTTTCCTTTTAGTTTTCTTTCTACATGCACTGGGAATATCTGCATTTTGGGCATGTTGTAATGAAAAAAAGTGTAAGACTGTTACCTTTGGACAGATAGGAGACATAAATGGTCAGAGAGGAAGACCAGAGAGAAGTGTGGACAACAAATGGTAGTATCTGAGAAGATAACATGAACAGTGAACCAATGGACACTAGTTTTGGTAAATAACAAGTGACCAAAGGCAAATAGGTCTTGATGGGTTACACAGAAATTATATTAAAATGTTACATTAGTTAAGAATGTTAATAAAGACATGCTGATATATTCTTAAGGGAAATGTATGGTACACTCTGTGTAACACTCCTCAGTGCAGTGAAGAATTCAAAGCGGTGGGATTATAATGAGTGAATTTGGATGCAGAAAATGGGCAAAATTGGAGACTGTTTGAATGACAATTTATTGGACATATAAAGATAACAGAACAGAGGGGGATATGGATCCAAGAGTAGGGAAAATTAGGCAGCTGCAGCTGGTGTTATGTATTTATGAAGTCTGAACATTTTTTTTCGGTTTCCACAACTGCATGGTTATATTAAAATGGTAGCAAAATTGTTGTTGTCAAATGTTTTTGCAACAGGACGCTTGAAGAATGCCAAAAGAAGAATGTAGCAAATTAAGAGGTTTCCTTGAATTTGGACAATAAAGATGATAGGAGCAAAATGTTGTTTAATTACAGTTTGTAACAAATTAAATTTATACATTAAATATGGAAATCATGATGATGATGATATGGTGCTTACATTCTCATTCTTTTTTATCTATTTTGCATTTGGTTACTGTGATAGGTTCATAGGTTCATAGGTTGGTACTAGGCTAACAATTCCCTGGCTATTTCTTCCCACACTATTTACTTCCCTGGACCCCTGTCTAGCAGGGCGACTGACGTGATCCCTGGGGTGAATTTCCTTTCTTCCATCCAATTGTCAAGGTTCCTTTTGAAGAGGGCCAAAGAGGCACTCTGCTTGACATGTATGGGCAATCTATTCCAGAGTCTGGGGAGTCTCTGGGTGAGGAACCTAACCCTCCAGCATGTTTTGTTTATTGTGATGACAAGGTTTAGATCCCTGGAGCGTGTGGCTCTGAGGGATTGGGATTTCTTTTAGTGTAGCATGTCCAACAGCTCTGGGATTGACATGGCCTTGTATGTTAAGCAGAGATCGCCTCTGAGTAGACGATATGTGACAGAGTATAGCTGGAGTTTTTTAAGGCAGTCAGCATAGGGCATCTGCTTTAGGCCTGTGATTCTTTTAGTGAGGTATTTCTGCGGCCTTTCCAGTTGTTGCAGATGTCTTGAGAGGTACATACCAAATGGGGCATTGTATTCTATAATGGGTCTAATGAGGGATGAGTACAGTGGGACAATGACTTCCTTTTTTCTGGATGAAAAGCCCTTAGTGATGAGGTGTGCCAAATAGAAAGATTTCCTGACTGTTGTGGCAATGTGGTTATCGAAGGTGAGACCACTGTCCACCTGTGTCCCTAAGTCTCTTATCACACTTTCGGTGTTTAGTGTACTGCCACCTATATGGTAATTCACGGATACATGTTTTTTCCCAAAGGGGATAACTATACATTTCTTGGCATTGATCTTGAGCCCATGGCTCTGGCACCAAGCATCTGTTTCTGTAAGGCCCTTTTGTAGAGTATCCACATCATTTGCGGATTCAATAATGGCTCCCAGTTTGCAGTCATCTGCAAACTTTGTTAGCCAGAGTCCCTTAGTGTTGGCCTGTACTTTGCAGAAGTTCAGGAGACAAGATCAGCCCTTCACAAACCCAAACTAGGTGGGGACCAGTGTTTGATGGTTGCCAATGTCTTCGTTTATAAGTTCCATGATAATACGCTCCATGGCCTTGCAGATTAGGCTTGTCAGACTGATGGGATGGTAGTTTTCGGGATCCAAGGTGGATCCCCTCTTGTGGAGTGGGATAACTGTAGCTCTGCGCCACTCATTGGGCATGAAACCTGAGGTGAGGCTATGATGAAACATGATACTTAGGTGAGGTGCCAGTTCATATTGTAGTTCATGAAGGACACAGCCCGGGGTGTCATCTGATCCCATGGATGCTGTATTCTTAGCTTTGGAGAGTGTGTTTTTTACCTGTGTGGCCATTATTACCGGAATTTGGCAATCTTCCGGTATTGACATGGGCCATTTAGAGGGTGAGAGGGGGGTGAAGTTGGCACTGAATCGATCTGCCAGGATATTGGCAATATCCTTGGGATCAGTATATTTAATGCCATTATGTTTTAGCTCAGAGCAGATCTGAGCATTGCCTTTTAGATTCTTGACATAGTTATAGAATGCCTTGTGGTTGTCTTTGGAATCTTTGGCAATTTTATTTTCGTAACTAGCTTTGGAGGATTTTATGAAGGATCTCAGTTTCTTATTGAGGCTGGTAAGAGAGTTTTTTGCATCCTGGGATTTTCCTCTTTTCTGCAACAGTTTCTTCCTTTTGTTGTAAAATTTGTTTATGGCAGGGGACCACCAGATTGGCTTCCTTTTTTGGATGAGAGCATCTTGGTTCTATTTGGGATGGCACAATTCATGCATGAGTGGATGTGCCCGTACAGTGCCTTAGTGTAGGATTCAGCAGTGGAACTTTCAGTTCCCGTCTGCATGGGTGTCATGAAGTTTGTCACTTCTGACTTGAGTAGCATAAAATTGGCTTTGGAGAAGTTTTTTATGGAAGTTTCCTTACTGGGGGATGGGGGTGGGATGTGGATGTTAAGGGTGATTAGCTTATGGTCAGACCTGACTAATGAGGGGGTGACCATAGGTGTGGAGCATCTATTTCCCATGTTGGTAATGACCAGGTCTAGGATATTGGAGTCCCTGGTGGTACTATGGATTAGTTGATCTAGGGCGTTGGAATTTATGAATTCCGAGAACCGTTGGGCAAAGGTGTTGGTACATGAGTAGTTTTCCCAGTTAATGACAGGGTAGTTAAAATCACCCAGCATTAGGGTGTTTGGTTCTTTCTTAATATTTTCCAGTATGTTTAGAAAGGTGTAGTGAGAATCTTGGGGTATGGTGGGGGATCTTTAGCAAGCTACAATTTGGATTGCAGTGTTACCTAGTGTTAGTTGCACCTAGAGAATTTCAGATGCATTGTGTTGGGCAACTATCCTGGTGGTGTGAATATCCTTGGTGAATATTGACACTCCTCCACCTTTAGTGTTTCGGTCCTGGTTTGGTGGCCAAAAAGTGTGGTAAGAGTTGTAGCCTGGTATTGCAGGAGTGCTCTCTGGGGCCTTGAACCAGGTCTCAGTTACTGCACAGATATCGATGTTCTCCATTTTTAGGAGTGCCTCGAGAGAGTGCATTTTGAGGTTTAGACTTCTAGCATTGAGTAGCATTACCTTCAGATTTTGCATGCTTGTACCTGTTGATATTATCAATGATATCTATTGATAGTCCAATTGGACAGAAAAAAGCCCCTTTTCAGCAGAGGCCTTTGAAGAAAAACTTCACAAAAGATTTTGTACATTATAGTGTACTTTTAATTCAGGTGCAGTCACAGAAACCTGGTTCAAGGCCTCAGAGACTACCCCAGACTTGCAATGCTACAATGCCTTCCACACCTTAAGGCTGCAAAATGAACATTGGTGTTTCTATCTACATTAGAGATAAATTCACCTCCCAACTAGTTAGACTGGACAACTCCTTGGAGTTACTTCATGTTCAGATTACTGTGGGTAAAACCCCCATTCAAGTCATAGATAGATATACATCCTCCTCCATGGATCATGATATGCGCAAGGCCTACTTCACCAAACTGGAGTCAATCCAAATAATGCCAAACACTCTGGCCATGGGGGATTTCAATTATCCTGCCATCAAATGGGAAACCTACTCTAGCCCTTACTCACTATCTCAAAAGTTCCTTGACTTTGTTAACTCAAATGCCCTGGAACAAATTGTTCAAACCCCAACAAGAGGAACAAACATACTAGATCTGGTACTAAATCTGGTTCTCACTAATATGACAAACAGATGCACCACCGCAACTGTTGGACCTCATTACTTAAATCTGACCACAAATCAGTCACCTTCGAACTGGCACTAACACCAGAACTCACAAAGTATGAAGTCAGACTTAAAAACTTCACCAAAGCAAACTATGCCCTCCTAGGGGAAGGCATAAATGCATTCCAAGCCCCACTCCCAGCTGGAAGTGGTAACTACACCAAAGCTTACACTAAAGCCTGTACAATCACTTGTGTAAGTGTATAGACTCAGCTGTTCCAGACAGAATCAAAGCCAGAGACCTAGGTAAAAAAAAGCCACCCTGGTGGACATCCAGCATCAACAAACTTTACAACAAATGCAAAAAGTTGCTGTCTAAGAAAACTAAGGCGAGGCTACAACAAGGGAAAAGCACCCTCCTCAGCCTCAAAGGCAAATAAGACAACATGTCAAATCCTCTAAGGGTAACTTTGAGAAAAAGTTAGCAAACACAGCCAAGGATAATCATAAGGCCTTTTATAGCTACATACATAGCTTAAAAGGTAGGACCCAAGCATGTGCAGAACTAGTGACTAATGGCATCACACACACACTGATTCTGCAGAGATAGCAAACCTGCTAGTAGACAGATTTGGTGAAAATTTCACTCCCTTACCACCTCCAAACTTATCACATACCTTGCCTCCAACCCCCCCCCCCCGCTACATATCTGAAGCGCAGGTCATTAAAGCCTTGTTTAAAGCAAAAAACACAGACTCTATGGGATCAGATGGTATCCCAGGCTGTCTTCTAAAACATGAAATAACATCACCATTAAGTACCCTATTCAATCACAGCCTAACCACATGCTTTGTTCCTGTGGAATGGAGAACAGCAACAGTTATTCCCCCCCCACAAAAGTGGCTTAGCTGCAGACCTAGGGAATTGTAGACCCATAAGTCTGACCAGCTTCATCTGTAAAGCTATAAAATGTATCATTATGGACCTCATAAATAAAGACATAGGCAACCTCCAAACCCTGGATCCAGCCCAATTTGGCTTTGTCAAGGGCAGATCCTGCCTGTTAAACCCGGTGGATTTCTTCAAAAATGTGACCAGGGCCATTGACAAGGGCAAATCTGTGCACACAGCATACCTCAACTTGGCAAAGGCCTTTGACACAATCCCACACTCAGGCATTATAGATGAACTTAGCAAACTGAATGTAAACCCCTTTGTTGTAAAATGGGTTGCTAACTGGCTCGCAAACCAGTCACACACTATCAAAGTGGGGGACTCCACATCCAGAAGCAGACCTGTCACCATTGGGGTGCCACAAGAGTCAGTGCTGGGCCCCCTACTGTTTAGTATATACTTCTCAGAAGTTCATACCAAAACTAAGGGGCTGTGGCTGACCAAGTCTGCAGACGATTGCAAACTGGGTGCAATTACTGAATCCCCAAATGATGTCAGTATACTTCAGGAGGGTCTTACACAGTCCAACGACTGGTGTCTTAGTCATGATTGCAAACTGAATGCAAAGAGATGCATCATCATTCCCTTCCGTAAAAACAATGTCCCTTCACACTATCAAATTAACAGCAATACTCTATGTTCCTATGAAGTGGTAAGTGATCTAGGATCACAAGTAGGCCGCGACCTTAACTTTGACCACCATGTGTCTACTGTTGTAAGGAAGGCTGTCTATGTAGCACACTTGATTAGCAAAGGCATTGCCTCTAGAGCAAAGGAGGTTACAACCCCTCTATACTCGTCACTAATCAGGCCCATAATTGTGTATGACACCCCCTTTGGCATGTACCAGAAAACCACAGTGAAAAACTTCTCAAAAGCGAACTTCACACTTCTCAAAACCGAAGTGGAATCCTTCAAGGCCCCAGGACCAGTGGAAACTACGGCCCAAACTGCAGAATCCTATATAAACGCATTCTACGGACATCTCCAGGAATGCATGGATCATGCTATCCCAAACAAAATCAAGACCCAATCATCCAAAGGCAGGCGTCCAGTCTGGTGGACCCCAGCCATAAATAAACTGTACAACAAAAGGAGGAAGCTACTACATGACAGAGCAAAATCCCTAAAAGGGAAGGCATCTCTGATCAGTACTAGCAAAAAATTACGATCCCTCATAAAATCCTCCAAGGCCAGATTCGAGAGAAAAATTGCACAGGACACTAAAGACAATCATAAGGCTTTTTTCAGTTATGTTAGGAACCTGGGATGCAACTCCCAGACTTGTTCTGAGTTGATTCTAAGTGACAAAAAATACACTGAACCCACAGACATCGCCAATATCCTGGCAGACAGGTTCAGTGCAAACTTCTCCACCCCCCCCAAAAGAGCAAGTATCTATCCCGGCAGAGTGCAGCCTCCCAAACATCTCTGATGCTCAGGTGAAGGCCACCCTCTCCAAAGCAAAAAACACTGCTTCCATGGGACCAGATGGCGTCCCGGGTTGTGTCCTACATGAACTCCAAGAATAACTAATCCCTCAAGTAAAACTGCTGTACAATCTCAGCCTCACTACAGGATATGTGCCCAAAGAATGGCGTACAGCAACAGTGGTCCCACTCCACAAAGGTGGCGCCTCTGCGGACCCTGGAAACTATCGCCCCATAAGCCTGACTAGCCTAGTCTGCAAGGCTATGGAGAGGATCATCATGGAACTCATAAACAAAGACATTGGGGACCTACAGACACTAGATCCTACCCAATTTGGCTTCATCAAGGGCAGATCCTGCCTTTTGAACCTGGTTGACTTCTTCGAAACAGTCACCAAGGCCATAGATGAAGGGAAGGTAGTCCACACAGCCTATCTGGACCTCGCAAAAGCATTTGACACAATACCCCACTCGGGCATCATAGATAAGCTATCCAGCCTAAATATAAACCCCTATGTCACAAGATGGGTCTCAAACTGGCTCAAAGACAGAACCCACAGAGTCAGAGTTACTGGAGCCATGTCAGACTCGAAACCGGTCACAAGTGGCATCCCACAAGGTTCTGTACTGGGACCTCTCTTGTTCGGTATTTACTTTTCTGAGGTACAGGCCAACGTGGAAGGACTATGGCTCACAAAGTTCACAGATGACTGCAAACTGGGCGCCATAATTGACTCTCCAGCTGACACAAATATTCTTCAAAAAGGTCTCGCAGAGACGGATAACTGGTGCCAGAGCCATGGTCTAAAGCTAAATGCCAAAAAGTGTATAGTCATACCCTTTGGCAAAAACAATGTGCCCACAAATTACCACATAGGTGGTAACCCATTAAGTACAGAGAAAGTAATTAGGGATCTGGGGACCCAAGTTGATAGCAATCTCTCCTTTGACAACCACATTGCCAAAGTGGTTAGAAAGACTTTCTACATAGCCCACCTCATCATGAAAGGATTCACATCTAGATCAAGAGAGGTAATCGTGCCCCTTTATTCATCCCTCATCAGGCCCATCATAGAATACAATGCCCCTTTGGGATGTACCTTACCCGACACCTGCAGCAATTAGAAAGACCCCAAAAGTACCTCACCAGGAGGATCAAGGGACTCAAACAGATGCCATATGCTGCTCGGTTAAAAAAACTCCAGCTGTACTCAGTTGCATACCGCCTACTTCGAGGCGTTCTATGCCTGACATATAAAGCTATGTCCAACCCAGAATTAATGGACATGCTCCACCTCAGTAAATCTAAATCCCTTAAAGCCACGCGCTCGAGGGACTTGAACCTCAGCACAGAAATAAATAGAACATGCTGGAGGGACAGATTCATAACCCAGAGGCTCCCTTTGCTCTGGAATAGAATTCCAATTCATGTTAGGCAGAGCACCTCACTGACTCTCTTCAAGAAGAATCTTGATTAGTGGATGGGGGATCATAGGTTTGTCCCGGGGATTACTTCCGTGTCACTATTAGACAGAGGTACAGTAAACTAAATTTTAAAAAGGGCACAGTATACTCAAATCAAGGGGTGGTGTAAGCCAAACACAATCGGGTTAGGCGCATAAATGCCCCAGGGCAGATAGCCTAGTATGAACCTATGAACCTACCATACAAAGCATCTGCTGCAGCTGGAGACACCTCAGAGGTTTCTAACTAAGAGGATCAAGAGACTCCAGCACATGCAGTACACAGACTGACTAAAGTCCCTGTCACTATATTCAGTATCGTATAGACTTCTTAGGGGAGACTTATGCCTGGCTTACATAGCAATCTCCGACCCAAACCTAATGAATTTGTGGCACATCTGTAAATCAAATGAGACTAGATCTACCTGTTCCAGGGACCTAAATAAGGCCTACAACTTGAATAGAATGTGCTGAAGGGACAGATATGTCTCCTAGCAACTGCAGCATCTTTGGAATAGGCTGCCAGTTCATGAGAAGCAGAGCACCTCTATGAAACTGTTCAAAAGGAACCTGGATGAGTGAATGGTGCACCATAAGTTCTTACTGGGGATAGCACCCACAACCCTCCTGGACATGGGCAGTCATTAATAAATACAATCCTGGGTATCAACTACAGTATCTATGGTATTACATTGGGATAAAATAGGCTAGGCTTGAAATGACCTCCGGGTCAATAACCCAGTAACCTCCTATGATCTTATGAATAAGTTCTGGTACAAGGATTACATTTAAAGTTCTAGTGTTGTATAAGTTACGATTTTGGGGACCACTAAAACAGAGATGGTTTTAGGGTGAAGTGAAGAGAGCTTGTGAATTCTATCTGTAGTGGAGTAGTGATAATCATGTGGAAAGACAGAAAAGGAGGGGAATAAGGTCAGGTTTTACCAGCATAATATTATTAATGATAATGACAGTGAACAGCTAACTAATGGCTATACTATCATGTTTGTTAAATGGGAATAGGTAGTTAAGGTATATAAAGGAGGGTGAACTAGTTTTGATTCACTGGAGCATTTAAGGAAAATAAGTAAGGTAGATAGAAATATCTTGGAAATGTTTGATGTCAGCAGATAGACAACAGGTAAGTAGGGCCATAAAGCAGGAACTTGTTATGCCATCTTGGGTGATGTCAAATATGGCCAGGAATTCTTCTCAACCAGGAGGTTTTGATAGAGTTTTATTCTCTACTATAGGATCTGTTAGATGTAGCCTCAAAGGGTTGGCATGGGGATGCAGAGGAAAGTGTGTGTGTGTGTGTGTGTGTGTGTGTGTGTGGGGGGGTCTAATAGTAGCGACATGAAATGTGTGTGTGGGGGTGAGCCATATAAAGAAAGGGAACATAACATATTGTCCTTTTAAAATGGAGTAGATGTAGCTTTATTGAAAGAACTGAAACTGAAAGAAACAGAGATGAAAAAATGGAAAGGATAGCCCTTACATGGTTAGGAATGAGCGTGCTTAAAGGTTGGGAAAAAACAGGTTGGGATCTCAGCTAAGGAAATAAACAAATTGGAAGAAGAAGAAGTTCGCTAATGATCACAAAGCTTGGTGGGTGTTAGGTACATAGGAGAGAGAAGGGAAAGGTAATATTGTAGTAGTGTTTTATGAACTTAAATGACGACAGATAGAGCATGACATAGGTGTGCATAGATAGTAGTGACAATCTGAGAAAGGAAAGGTATAAAGCATTTTAGGGAAGATTTTTATGTGATCCTAGAGCCAAGCAAGGATCCAAGAATAGACTAAAGGGTGAATTTCATAATGCATATCAGGAGACCCAGAGGCAGGCACTAGGAAAACAGAGTTAATGGATGCATGCGGGGGTTGGAAAAAGGAAGGAGATTTTACATTTTCAAGGGGTAAGAAAAAACAGACTAGCAGATTAGATAGTGTACTAATGAGCGAGTTGCCAGCAGGAAAGAGAAGGGGTGTTAGCATAACTGAAAGGGAGACATCAAACTGCAGGATGGTGATCATGGACTGGGAAGGTGAGACAGAGGCAGAGAACAGGTAAGGGTGGAATCAAACATATCTGTGGGACGTTAGGCAGGTAGAGTGGTTATAGGAGATTGTAGAACACATGATACAGGAAAGCAATAGGGAAGGTGATGGATGGGGGTTAAGGAACAGGACAGGATAAAAGCAGCATGGAGAGGGAAGAGAATGAAACAGACAGGGAAAATGAGGAAGGAAGCAAACAATTAGGGGAGTGAGTTAGAAGAAATATTTTTAAAACTGCAAGAGAAGGTGGAGGTATTACAACAAAAGACCAGACACGATACTGAAGGATTTACAAACCAGTTAAAGGTGTTGAAGGATTTGAAGATGAAGATGGAGCTGGTGGGGTGGGGGAGGAGACAAAAGGTTGGGTGGGCTGAGAGAAGAAGAAAATGTAAGCAAGGAATGGATAGTAGATAAGACATGATAACAAACGTCACAAGCTTGATAAATTCCATATAAATTAAAAAAAATTGAAATTATATATGAATCCCACGTTCACATCAGGACAAAGTCATTCACACCCTAGTGCAGTTTGCATTACCTCCTTACATTTCATCTCTGAGATTGCTAAACCTCACAAAAGGGAAATTTCCTGTGCAACAGTCTCATTCAATATTAATACTTTTCACATTCATTCACTGCAAGATTGTAAGTCCTTTATCAAGTATAGTTTTGAACCACTCTGTACATGAATGGCACATTCCTCTGTGTTGCATTGCTTCTGTTTATCTTTTTTTCCTGCCATCTTGATATTTAGTATGTAAAAATAACATGAAATAACAAATCTGTTAGTTAGAATTTTGCAAGCATATTATCTAACAAGATACCACAAAACAGAGGCTAAAGTTATCATGCTGTGCCAAATCTGTACAACCTCTGTTAGTACTATTACAAACAAGCAAAAAAAAAAAACGTGTCTGTAACTAGTAAATTGTAAAATAATACAACTGTTGCAACAGAAGCTGCTGTCTTTTGTTACCCTTCATATGAATTACATCAAATGACTCATGCTATAAGGATCATTTATGTTGTTATGTGTAACTTATTGAATTAAATATAGAAAGTAGTTAGAAAACTGAGCAAATACTTCATAACTGCAGTGATAATAAGTGTGGAACAGAAAAGGTTATGATGTTATTCAAGTTAAATCAAATCTGAGACTTAAGTAATCCTCATAGCATTTTGCAACCCTGACAATTGGACATAATTTAAAGCAGCTCTGCACCATAGTTACATGTGGAATTACAATAAGAGTGAACAGCGAGCCCTCAGATTGAGATGTTACTGGTACAGCCAGTTTAATGTGCTGGGCATTTTGTGATATGCCTTGTATGAGTAAGGTTTGCATCTAGCTGCCTGTTATGAAACCATTAGAAGAGTAGAAAGTATTCCAAAGAAGTATTATGCAGTATAGTCAGTTTATAGTTAAATGCTTGTTGTGCTAAGTTGTCAGTAAATCTTCTTCTTCTTTCGGCTTTTCCTGGTTAGGAGTTGCCACAGCAGATCACCTGTCTGCTCATGATTGGCAGTAGAGTTTTACGGTGTTGAGTTGCCAGCCCGGCGCCCAACCTTCCACAGAAGGCACACATACACACACACTCATACCTAGGGCCAATTTAGAGTGTCCAATCCACCTACAGCATGTCTTTGGGATGTGGGAGGAAACCGGAGTACCCAGAGGAAACCCACGCGACCACAGGGATGACATGCAGACTCCGCACAGAAGGCACCCCAGCTGAGGATCAAACCAGAGAACCTCTTGCTGTGAGGCGACAATGCTAACCGCTGCACCACTGCGGCCACCCCCAAGTTGTGAGTAAATGAAAATTGATTTTTTAAAAGTGGAAAAAAGTATGAGGTATAAGCGGGTCAGTTGGAGTATATTAGGACTCTGGCTTGATATTTGGTTGTGGGTCAAGAGAGGATTTCTGTTATTATTACCTTATCCTACCCAGAGCATGTATCTGTTAGAATAACCCCCAATAATCCAACCATCAATAATAACAGAAATCCCCTCTTGATATTTGAAGTGGGTCAAGAGGGGATTTCTGTTATTATTGATGGTTGGATTATTGGGGATTGTTCTAAGAGATGCATGCTTTGGGTAGGATAAGGTAATAAATACAAATGAAAAAAATAAAGAAGCAAAGTAGGAAGTCACTATTAGTAGATAAAGGTGAAGGGAGCATAGTATTACTATTATCTGGAGGTATAACTACACTGTGTCAGCAGAGTTGGTAAAAAAAGAGAATAGCATTAGGAAATAGTAGAAAGGGTTAATCATTATTATTACTGTTTCAGTTCCCACCTAAGGCACAAGAAAGACTAAAGCTATCGAGAAGAAGCTGCATCTATTACCTGTCAGGAAAGCTTTAGGGTAAAATGGGACCTTGTACACCACAAACAGTTCTTGGCAGAAGTTATACTGAAAAGGTTAGTTGAGGCTCTGAGGTGGAACATAACACTTGGAAGAGAAATTCTTGTTAAGAGGTGAAGTTTGAGTGGGTATAAGTAGGCAGGGGTAATAGTAGAGTACAACAGAGAGAGGGAGATATCTGATTGTGTCTATCAATGTGAGATGAAGTCAGAATGTACACGTAATAAAAATGGATGAAAGCAGACTGTGCAAGAGATAAAGTTTGTGTGTATCTGTAGATGATAGGAAGCAACAAAATGTGAAGGGGAGGTAGTAGTAGTAATATAAACAGGATATTGGCTGCAAAGGGTGCAGCTGCTTGCAGCTAAAAGGATTCATGATGAGAGAAGTGCAAGCAGAAAGAACTTCAAATTGTACATCTATGCCATCTACTTAGGATTCATAGAGAGCTGCTAGGCATGCAGCCCAGGAGACCATAGAGGAGTCTAGCTCAGTTTCACCAGAAGATTGCCAGGTTATGTGATTTGTTAGTCACACATAAGGCAAATGGAAGATGAGTTTCTCAAATCCTGGTTTATAAGAGGCATCTCATTAAGAGCTCATAGCCTTAATCTTCTGTGCTAACAACCAGATGGCCAGCACTAATTGGGTACAGAGCAAAAGAGAGTTACTACGGTATATTAGGTATTAATTTTATACAAGACATATAAGAACAATCTTCAGGAGGAGAGAGCACTGATAGTTATGGAGAGGGGCCATTGAAAAATAAAGAGCTATCAGCAGAGACTAGCAGCAATGCTCCAGTTAAACGTACTGGGAAGAGGGAGTACTAGAACAGAAATATGTGACAGCAGAAATGCTAATGCCTATACAGAAGGTGCACAGTTAGGGTGTTAAAAGGACAAAATCAGTTATGGGTACATGTTGAAGTATGGAAAACTGTCTGCATTTTATGTTTGCTGGGTAGTTTTAGTTTTTGTGAAATACAGGGCTGCAGTTAAAAATAGAGCTAATAATGCTGAAGGATAAAATGCAAAGGAACGTGAATGGTATTTCTGGAAAATAAGAGAGCATACTGTTCATAATGCCAGTAAAATGAAAGAACAAAAATTGTAAGGTGCTTAATAATTCACACAAGCTCCTAACTATATTTTTGCTTAACTTTTACAGATTATCATATTTTGGAAACTGTACAAGCTAACATACATGGTTAGAATACTTTTGTTAACCAGACATATGTTATCACATGACTGCAAGAAATTCTTCCCTGACTGCATGTTTATTGACATTTTACAGAAATATGAAAGCATATCCTTAACTGTATAATTAATAATATACATAGCATTGAATATCTCTCAAGATAGGCAACTCACAGTGCAACTGCCAACAACAAATTTCTTTAACAAAATCTAAGGTTTCACCCGATGCCTTACAATACTTTGTAAGTCACTTGTTTTTTGAAGTTTCAGGTACAAATGGAAATAATGAGTAACAAACAGTTAGCAATATCGCCAGAGTAATATGAAATAAATGGACATTGAAAATCATTTTTCCTGTCTCCCACCTTTGTATTTTGCATTCTACCTTCAATAGCTTGTAGGTCTCTCAGTTATGAAATTATAAACACTAATATAAAAAACGGTTAATATGTGGCAAACAGTGATTAATTTATCCACTACAGGACATCCTAGATTAAACAGTCTTAGTTTCATTTTGTTAAAGGAAACCCCTGTCTTCTCCTATAGTTTAACTCAACCCTTAGCTTGGTTTTAACGCTACAATATGGTTCCATTATTGTATAGGTACCGGAAACTTGCTTGTACTTTATAAAACTTTAATTTCCTTGCCTTGAATCAAAGGAAGGGAAAGCCCACGCACTTTTTTAAGCTAACATCTCACATACTTTGCAGAGGGAAACCACACTGACCCATGTCTATTAATTTTGGCAACACTTTTGCCATTCATTTAGTTAGTATAGACATAAACACTTTATAATCATGGTTTAAAATTGAAATGGGTCTATATGAAACTAGGTCTGAAGTGTCTTTGCTGTCTTTAGGTAACACAGCCACCACAACTTTCTTCCTAGATGTCAGTGCTTCCTTTCCTTTCATAATATCGTTAAACGAAATCTTCCCGATCTTTATCACTTTCTTCCCTCCTATTTTCTAAACCTCCACAGAAATACCATCTCTTCCTGGAGAATTTTCTGAAGATTAATTATGCATCACTTTTTTTATCTCATCACCTCCTATCCTAACTGTTAGTTGTTTAGCCTCAGCTACCTCTAATCTTGACATAACTAAGTTGTCCATAAATAGTCAGGAACAGCTTCTGTTCTTCTGTTGTATTTTTACTGTTTACTGCATTTTTTACTGCTTCTGTATTTTTATTTTACTGTTCATTCTTCTGATGCACTTTTTTGGCAAAAGCTACTATTGCCTTTATTTATTACCATTGCCTTTATTTATTACTGTTGCCTTTATTTCACTCGCACTATTTACTAATTATTTAGCATAGGCTAGATTCAGTTCTGCTAAATCCAGACTTGTTTTATTACCTTTAAGCTCCAAAACCAGCCAACTTACATTAAGAGGGCCTTCCCACACACCTTGTGGCAGAAGAGTGCAGCATGGACCTTTCTGAGTTGAAGTTTGCTGGAAGAAGGTTCTATGTGGACTTCTGTAATTGGAATTGGTTAATTTAGTTTGAAACCTGCCGGTATTTAAGCCTCGCATTTGGGCGGGTTGGTGTGATGCCCACTATTGCACACTAATGCGCAGCTGTGGTTACTCTTCCTGGTTATAGATGCAAAGCTTATACAGAGAAATTTCTCCCTTAGTTACGGTTGTGGTTCAGATGGAGGTTTCTTGCTGTTGTGCTTCATTGTCAGGTGTACCCTCAGCTGAGCCTCTGAGGTATCACCTCTAGTCCTACTCACTAGTTCTCGCAGAGTAATTTATAGCACCCCCAAATGGTCATTCCAGTCCATCCCTGCTACTGACCACACCATTACAATTTCTCAACATTGCTCCAGCCACCCTAGTTGAACTGGGCATCCTGAGGTGATGTAGCAATTGCCACATGTACACTGACAACCCACTTCTAATGCACACAAATTCAGCATGCAAGAGGTGCATCCATATTAAAAAACTTAGAATCCAGGCTCTCTTACTCACCAGTCAGTAAATCTGACACAAAACAGTTTGTCAGCCCACACACCTTTCCTCCAGCGCCAATCATGCAAACAACACATAAACCTACATATGCAGATGTCCTATTAAAAAGCCTACCTAAAGATTAGAGACCTCTCAAAACACAAGTGCACTTCACATGGT
Source organism: Protopterus annectens (assembly GCF_019279795.1). NCBI lineage: Eukaryota > Metazoa > Chordata > Ceratodontiformes > Protopteridae > Protopterus > Protopterus annectens. The sequence continues at coordinate 170,163,875 of NC_056729.1, read as the reverse complement.
ACACTCACAGTTGACCACAGTTCACATAAATGCACACGTGCCAGTGTTTCACCAGTTAAGCACTAAGGCAAAACACAGAATCCAATATCTTAGCCATAGGTGATTCCATTGTGAGACACACGGATACCCCACTTACCAGACTGGAGAAGGAAAAAGTCACTGTTAGCTGTCTGTCAGGTGTCAGGATCTACAACATCACACACACACACATACACACACACAAACACACACACACACACACACACACACACACACACACACACACACACACACACACAAATCTCTCAACAACAGGTACTCTTATGACTCCATCATAGTCCATGTTGGTGTGAACTACTTGAGATGTACCTCACTGGACTACATGAAGAGACACATGACTGAGCTCTCTGATTATGTGTCCCAGGCAGGTATGTCCCTAGCCTTAAGCAGCATATTACCCTCGCCTAGGATAATGCCACAATACAAACAAAAATGATTGACTTCAACAATTGGCTTAGCTTCTGGTGTTATTCTAAGGGGATCCAGTACTTTTCAGCCTGGGATGATATGATCGATAGATCTTGATGCTTTGCCAGAGATGGTTTTCACCTGTCACCACTGGGTTTTGCTTACTGGCTAAGGCTGTTACCTCTCCCATAGTGCCTTTTTTAAGGTAATGTCACAAGAACAAAATTCCTGATATAAAAATATCCTCAAAAAACAACCTCAAGGTTATGCTGCTAAATGCTAGGTGTCTAAATCGGAAACTGTACTCTCTGGAAGCAGTCCTCACTTTAGAAGATGCTAAAGTCTCTACAGTCACATAGAGTTGGTTTAAGGCCACGGAAAGTACCCTGGCTATACTGGGTTATAATGCCTTCCACATGTTTAGACCACTAAATAACTGGGGGGAGAACTAAAGTAGGGGGAGTATCAATATTCATCAAAGATAAATACACCTCCAGATTTGTTAAACAGAATGATTCCCTGGTTAAAAGGGGACTTCAAATACCCATCCATAGATTGGGCAAACTACTCCTGTACTAATACACTTGTCCAAAAGTTCTTGAACTTCATTAACTGCAATGCTCTGGACCAGTTAGTTGACACCCCCAAAAGGGGCTCAAACATTCTGGACCTGGTGCTCACAAACACAGGGGTATGATCATAAGTCAGTCTCATTAGAAGTAACAATAGCATCTGATCCACCCTCAGCAGAAACTAGACTGAAAAACTTCTTCAAAGTCAATTACAACTTGCTATGAGATAGAATTAATGGCTCCATAGCTCATTCCTCTCAACTTCTTAGAGCAAGAAATCTGGACAAACCCATAAAAAAAAGTGGGACAAAGGACCAAACGTAGGGGCAATTTTTAAATATTGTTCTTGAAAACTTAGAAAGTTGATAGAATAACATGTTTTGTATTAGAATGAATTGTTTGAAGGGTATGAATTCTTATCATTATTTTCTGTCTTCAATGTTTAATCATTTGCCACTAAATTGCCAGAAAACTACAATTTTAAGAAAAAGGGACCAAAACTATAAGGCAAAAATCTGGACATTCTGTGAAAATCTGTACAGTTGAAAGGTATGCCATAGCTCCTGCTCCCTCTGATGGCAAGGGCACCTGGGATATACACCACTGCTTTGTACAAAGATCTATACAATTGTATTGACTCAGCCGTACCAGACAGGGTCAAAGCAAGATCTTCAAAAAGGAACAAACCTGCCTGGTGGACATCCACAATTAGCAGGCTATACAACAGGAAAAATAAATTGCTATCTAAGGGCAGGAAGGAATGGTCCCACATTTGGAAACATTCCCTACTCTGCTTAAATAAGCAAATAAGACACCTTGTAAAGCGATCTAAAGCTAACTAAGAATAAAAGGTAGCCTCCCTTTTGAAGGGTAACCATAAGGCTAATGCTTTAGCTGCATTCATAGCCTTAAAGGAAAAACCCAGATTTGTGCAGAACTTATTGTTAATGGCTCCACATATACTGAACCCATGGAAATAGCCAACCTGCTGGTGGATAGGTTTAGTGAGAACTTCTCTCCCCTGTGCCTGCCACATATACCCCAAAGCATCCCCTTCACATGTTCCCCACCTGTAATCTCAAAGGAGCAGGTCTTAAAAGCCCTTTCCAAAGCCAAAAGCACAACCTCTATGGGACCTGACAACATCCCTGGCTGTGTTCTTCACAGGTTAAAACTGGAATTATCTACACTGTTGAGTACTCTTTTCAACCATAGCCTAAACACTGGTTATGTCCTTGTGTAATGAAAAACAGCTACCTTCATCCCTTTACATAAAGGGGGTACATACACTGACCCTGGGAATTATAGGCCCATAAGCCTGACTAGCCTTGTCTACAAGGCCATGGAGAAAGTCATCATGGACCTTAATAACAAAGATATAGGAGCCCTCCAAATGCTTAACCCTAACCAGTTTGTTTTCTTTAAAGGGAGATCATGCCTATTGAACTTGGTAGATTTCTTTGACACAGTTGCCAAAGCCCTGGATGAAGGTAAATCTGTGCACATGGCCTACTTGGACTTAGCCAAGGCCTTTGACATTATTCCCCACTCTGGCATCATTGATAAACTAACCAAGCTGGGGGTTAACCTGTATATTGTCATGTGGTTTGCAACCTGGTTCACAAACAGAACACACACAAAGTTAAAATAGTGGACTCTACCTTCACCAACAGACCTGTAACCAGTGGTGTTCCACAGGGTTCAGTGCTGGGGTCCCTATTATTTAGAATTTACTTCTCAGATGTACAGGGACAAGCACAATGTCTATGACTGACAATGTTTGCAGATGACTGCAGGCTAGAAGTGGTCATAGAGTCCCCTTGTGATGTCAACATCCTACAGGCGGGTCATACACAGACCAATGACTGGTGCCAAAGGCATGGGCTCAAATTAATTGCAAACAAAAATGTATTATCATCTTTTTTATCCCTGCATATAACCACATTAATAACATCTTAAGCACTCAATCTATGGTGGGAGGTTTGGGCACACAGGCTGACAGCAATCTCCCCTTTGATCACCATGTCTTCACAGTGGTAAGAAGGGCTTTCTATGTTGCCCATCTCATAAGTAAGGGTATCAGCTCCAGAAATAAAGAGGTCATAACACTCCTGTACTCTTCCCTCATCAGGCCAATAATAGAGTAAAATGCTCCCTTTGGCATATACCCTACCAGGCACCTGAAGCAATTGGAGACACCCCAAAAGTCTCTTACAAAGAAATTTCAAAGCCTTCAACACATGCCACATGTTGACAGACTGAAATCTCTGTACTCTGTGTCATACAGACTACTCAGAGGAGATCTGTGCCTTGCTTTAAAGGCAATCTCAGATTCTGCATTAATGGAAATGCTGCACATTCACAAGTCATACGGTAGTCACTGTACTCGCTCTAGGGATCTTAACCTAGTATGCAACATCAACAGGACTTGCTGGAGAGACAGGTCCATTTCCCAGAGGTTACTTCTTCTCTGGAACAAACTTCCTATTCAGGTGAAGCAGAGCCCTTCATTGACCCTGTTTGAGGGTAATTATGATTGGATGGGAAAGCATAAATTTACATACCACATGAATAAGAGGCAGGAAATCCACCACAATTGTAATAAGGAATTTATGTCCTGATGGTGGATTTCCTGCCTCTTATTCATGTGGTATGAAGAGTTTGTTGTCTTATGTTTTTGTGAAATCATAAATTTACCACTGATGTCTCACCTGCCTCTCTCCTGGACAGGGGCAGTAGGTGTTGATTTAGCTCTGCTTGAACCATTGGTACTCTAAATGGGTTGGAACTTGATTAGGCTTGTAAGGGCCCCAGGGCCATTAGTCTAGTAACCTCCTATGATCCTATGATCCTATGATATTTCCATTTGTACTCTTTCTTGATTTCCACATTTCTCTGTTCTATACAAATTTCATACATTTTCTGGAGTATCTCTAAAACCTCTATAGGATCACTAGTTAATTTCCTTCTTATAGGTTCAGTAAGTTTGGTGACAACCCTTTCAACATTCTGTTGCCTGAGTCATTGTGTTAAAAGTTTTTGTGCTCTGGATTTGTTATAAAAATAGTTGCTTAACTGAAATCTTTCTAAACTCATGTGTATTATCCAGATACTCATTTTCTTTTAGCACTCTGCATTTGCCCCTCCTCTTATTCTGTGAGATTCCTCTCATTCTGCAATAATTTAACCTTTGTTAGCCCCTCTAAGTATTTTTTATTACTTTTTAACCATACCTCTTTTTCTTTTATTTTGACCCTATTTTTAAACTCCATTTTCATTTTATCCCAGTCACTAACTATAACTTCTGAAGATATTTCTATCTTCCCTAATAACTCTGGAATAGTTTTAACTAACCATTCCTTAAATTCCTCACTTTTTAAGAGGAAGGTGGAAGAGTCCCAGTGTCTTATTTTTACTTCATTACCCTGAAAGATTATCTTAGTTTTTATTGATACATGATCAGAAGTAGTTATTGGATGTGTGTTGAAGCTTTCAATTAAATGTACACGTTCCTGTATATTATAATTTCTATCTAGTCTACCCTGGTTACTGTACCTTGGAGAATAATATGTAAATTCGGAGTTCCTACTACTGAATTCACATCTTCCATACCAAATATTTTCATAAATGTCTTCAGAAATCTACACTCTTTTGTTATATTGTCCCTTCTAGTTCCCCCTGATACATCTTCATTATTGCAAATCAAATTCCCGTCCCTACCTACAAATAATATTTCCTGCTGAAAACTGATTATTTCTCTCCAATTTTTTTAAGCTCCAGTATAGCAGTTTGGGTGGAATATAAATACATGCCATTGTAGTTCTCCATTTTCAATAGCCCCTTACCACCCCAAATCTACCATTTTGTCTGTTTTTCCTCATCTAGTACTATTGGAGCCCCTCTAGCAATTAGTATAATTATTCCCCTTTTCCTCTGTCCCTGATATTCTGCGGAATATCCTTTCTGAAATCCTCTTTTTGTCAAACATACAGGCTCATTTCTTTCCAAATGTGTCTCCTGCAGCATTGTTACTTGCACTCTGCATTTCTTAATATAATTCAGTGTTTTCCTTTTTATTTATACCTGTAAGGCTATTTATGTTCCAGGACATTATGGACAGCATAGCCATCATGATAAAAAAGCTATTGTTCTCACCTATTATACATGACAGTTTTTTTGCACGTGTATTTCCAACTTTTGTGTTACATCCATATACTAATGTTTGGCAGACTAATCTTTTGTACAGTTGTTTCTTCTCATCTTCATTTGAACCTATGTCGGATTTTTCAGACTTTTTGTTTTAATGGAAACTCTCAAATAAAAAGACAAAATACCCCATTCTATATTAACTTGAAACAAACACACAAAACTATATACATCTTCAAAACGTGAAGTTTAACCTCTCCCAGAAGGGAATAATTGCCCCAGAATTTACGGCTATACCTACAGGCATTATCTAACCTGAAATTAAGGTTACCCATACTACAACTTGTACTTCCACTTACACTGATTGATTTTTGTTCTTTTCTTATGTCTCTTCCGATTTTTGTTCTTTTCTTATGTCTCTTCCCCTCCTACATATGAAAAACAGCTTGTATGCTTTCAGAAAACACTAAATAAATCTAAACTGTACACTGTTCTAATAAATACATAAAAGTATTAAGGCTGCTATGGAGGTTGTTAGCTCTAATTCACTTACCATCATTTCAAACTTAATTTTTTTCACTGAACTATTTGACATTGTACTTTTAAAGTTTGCATTTAATTCAGCAAAGAATACTCAGAATTTTCAGGATTAACTGCTTGCACCTGCAGACAACTTGTCTCCATGGAAATGTACTCAGCCATGAGTCTTGTAAATTTCATTAAGAAAAGAATGCATAGCTTCACTTGGCTGCAGACATCTTGACTACACTAGACTTTTGCCAGTGGAAAACAAACAATCTGATATATTTGCAGTTGCAAGAAGCTTCTCATTTTCATGGCTTTCAAAATTTTGTCTTACTTTTAAAGCCTACATGATTACAAAAATACCTGTTTACAGTTTAAGTCAAAGGTTATAATCTAGACAATCACCCCTGTAAAATAAAATAAAAAAAATATCCTGATTCTACACATAACATAATCAGTGTTCTTTTGGTACTCACCCTTTCTCTAGCAGCCCAAGCTCATAGAATACAAATATTAAGCTTGCTTTTGTCCAACCTTTTTCTCTTGTTTTACTGTGAAACCTATAATTCTTACGATTTAATAAATCACTTTGTTTACTTTAATATCTTTAACACATACAAAAGTCACTGAAAAGGCTAGCTCTCATATTCAAAAAATACCCCTGACTACACACTACACAAAACTGTTTTACTGTATATAACATGCAGTTTGTATCATGAAATGCTTTATGCAGATATTAATAAGAACACAATTTGTTTTACTTACAGTTAGTTTTTCTCTTCTAATGTCCTTTTCAGCAAATGATATAAAGTGGGGCATATGCTTCACAGTCCACCCACAAGTTTATCAAAGTTTAGAAAAGTCTAGTGTTTTTCAGCTACTTTTTTCTTGCAAAACAAAATTTCACAAATGTGATAATATAGTCTTGCATTTATTCACTAATTTCAGAGTTGCTGGTCTTCTTCCTATTCATCTTCATCTCCCAACAACAGACGCTGGTTCAAGTCCGTGGTACTCCTGATTCTTCTAGTCAACTCCTGTGCTTCTTTTCTATATCTCAAGCATTTTCCTTTGGAACATTGGCAAAGGTTTCACTGTCAAAACCTCTCTATAAACCTTATTGTCAGAAGAATGAGAAGCAGAGCCTCCTTCTCCATGCTGACTTACTTTTTGTTGGATTAACTTTTTATTTCCTCCTGTTTTTTCAAAAGACAACTGATTCTCTAAGGGAAAAAAAAGCACTTTGAAGACAGCTGGATACAGCAGCTTGAATCTCACATATGCCTCTTAACATTCTCTGATTGCTGGAATACATTTACTTCTTTTCTATCTGGTGTACAGAGAACAGTCTTTTTCTACAAACACTCTGATGTTTCCAATTTTTAATACTTTTGCTTTCTGGCACATTTTTTTCAGGATCAACTTTTTCTGCTGGTATAATTGCATCTTTACTAATATTGGCTGCTTTCTCATGGCCAAGTTTGGAGCATACACTCAATGTGCCCTTTCAATTAAAAAATTCTAATGTGGAACACCAGTCCAGTAGATTTTTTGTGCTTTCTTAAAATTAATACATTCTGTTACTTCTAGTTTCTCTGGTACAGCAGAAAATCTCAGTTTTTCTCTGCCCTCTCTGTCTTCTAACTCTATCATTTTTAAACCGTTATTTTCTTGAGAGACCTCATATTCAGACAGTTTTTTCTTGTTGTCAACCTTTGATTTGTGCAGTTTTATCAGTACAGCTAAATGGCTAGTTAAAGCTTCTTCTATTTTTCCAGCCTTTTGTTGTTTTAATTGATATATCCCTTCAAAGTTTCATTTATTTTAATCACTACCTCTGAGTATATTTGATTTATCTCCTGAACCAAAGTTGAAGTTTGAACTACTTTTTGCTGAACAGCTGCAGAATACTTCATGAACAGTGTTTTATTTTTACCTTTTCTGGTTGATTTTCTTTCAGGTTTTCCAAATTTCTTTTTTTATGCCAGCATCCAGGCAATGAGCTTACTGGAAAACAAAAAAAAAAACAAACAAAAAAATTTCAATGGCAATCCTTTTTCCCAGTTTCTGTTTTTACACTGGGAGAGCTGAGGTTATCCTGCTGATCAGTGTCCATCCATCTTAGAAGTCCAGCAGTAGGATATCATTGATGTAATTTTGTATAGTCAACTGTGGAGAGTGCGCGGAAAATGGAATAAAAAAAGACACTGCCAAAAGGAAATGTTTTGTAGTTCACCACTGCAATTATGACTGGGAAAAAATACATTAAAGAAAGGATTAACATGCAGTGAAAAGCTATTAATTTTTTTGGAAACTTATGAAACCCACACCCACCATAGCTAATAACAAACTGAAGAAGCATAACATAGAAACAATACTGTGATAGTTGTGATGTCTGCTAAAAAAAAAGAATAAAGGGATAGGGGCATAGGTTTATACAAATTTGCAAAGCATGTAGTCCATAAAACTATTAAGTAGTCTAGCACAAATTCCCAATTGCTGCGAAACACTGCCTGGTTAAGTGAATTTTTCAAGATCACATAGAATGAAAATGAAGATGGAAAGATTTAAACCATGTACTCTTAGCAGTGGAAGCAGAACTTGTGTCCTTTGCACTTACTGCCAGATATACTGTATATTACAAGTTAATTTAGAGGAACAGGAATGGGTTGCTGCAAGTCTCAACTCACTGATGTTTGTAACCATCAGGAGAGCAGTTTCCTGCAAAAGTGCACAGAGCAATTTCTAAGTTTTATAGAGCACAGAGCATAAGTAGTACTTGTGTCATTATCAAAGAGAAAAATGCCAGAAGACATATTTGCTGTAAAAAATATATATACAAAGCTAAGGTATAGAAAGATGGTAATATTTGGTTGTAGAATTGCAGAATAGCATAGTAAGGAGAAAAGGAACATAACATTAGTTAAAAAAATAAATAAATGCAACTGATAAAGAATTTCATACAATATTCTGCACCCCCACCCCCCATAAAATCTTGCCATTTTCGATTCTTTTAATTTTACTTTCATCATCAAGGTGTCAGGTTTGTAAATTAATCATTTTTCTGTATTTTATTTATTTATTTTTCTTCCTTGACTGGAAAAGTCTGACTGGCCAAATTTTCAGCAGAGGCACAGGGAGAAAAGATATACAATTAAATTGCACATGATGTACATTTTATAATTTGCAGGGTAAAAAACATTTCTACATGAGCTTATTTGCATGATGTTTAAATATGTTTAAATATTTCTTATATGAACATAACATTTTCAACAAAAAAGAAAGAAATTAACATACGTTGACTAATTATTGAATAGAGAAATAACAGGCAGTAACAATGAATGTATTTATAGCATGATAGCTACTGGGAAAATATCAAGCTAGGGTGTTTCTGAGTTTAGTAATAATTTACAGACAACTAGAATGTAGCTTAAAAAATGATGAGAGATATGAAAGGATATATTATGGGAATGAGAAGGAAGATAGATGGACAGAGGAGGAGGAATTGTAGTTGGAGTGGTGTGAAAGAGTAAGAGTTTAGGAAATAAGTGTAGTATGAGGAGAAGTGATGAGGTACAAAATGATTGGGAAGGAAAGTGGATGTAAGCACTGGAGAAAAGTAATCTGAGTAAACCTAGCCAGGTGAGCAGGAAGAACAGAGCCATCTCTGGCGAAGGTGCTGTTTAAGCAAAGTGTTGAAACTATTTAAGTTTTCTATCTGTTTTTATGTGGGGATTTCATTCCAGAGTTTTACACATAATGACAATAGAGTCTCCAGCAGTGTTGAATGTTTTATTGATACATATTAAAAGTTTATTGCTAGAGCAAATATCTCTATAGTGGGTAAATAGTACAGTAGAGTATTTTGTAATGCTAGGCATTTGTCTGGGGAGTACAATAGGTTATGGGTTATGATTAGCTGTGGGTATATCAACTGGTTTGAAGTTCAGATCAGTTTAATTGTTTTAATGCAAGGTAGTGGTGTGTTTTATAAGGTTGGTTCTGTTTTGTAGCATCAGGAGGCTAATTTAGTTTTATACATAGTGTTAATATTTGAAAGAATAGGGGAAGCATATAACAAAGAAGGAACAATGTATGTTGCTGCTAGGTAATCTTTGCTTGATATGTCAGGTAGTGTTTAGCTCTATAGAGGGAGCTGAGTTTTTGGTGAGTTTTCTTAATGGAATAAAGTGTGTGGTGATTAAATATGAAGTTGTCATCTATTATGACTCTATGTAGTTTAGTTTGGTTTATGGTTTCTATTTTTGTGTTATTACTTAAGGTAATATGAAATGTGTGTTTCTGGTTAAAGGTGTTGTTTTGGAGTAAAGAGCCTAAGTTTATATTTTTTCAGCAGTAAACAGCAACAGCCATATTTCAATGTCAGTGAATGAGTTTTGAGTGATTAACTATAATTTTTTATGGATGGGGCAGAGCAAATAAGGGTTGAATCATCAGCATATTGCACAAGAATGGCAGGTGTTGTAGCAATATTAAGTTTATTTAGGAAAATATTAAATAGAAGGAGGCTGAGTATCGACCCTTGGGAAACACCAACAGAGATCAATTGAAATGCTGAAAGGTTTTGTTGCCATTTAGTTGCCTGCTGATGATTACATAAATAGCTGTGAAACCAGGAGAGGGAATGGTAAGTGAGACCTAGTGTTGCAAGTTCACAGAAGAGCTTTTGGTGGGACACTTGCAAATGCTTTGGAAACATCAAGGAAAATTGAAGAAACAAGGCTGCCCTCATTTCTGTATTGGTTCACTATGTTGGTGAAGTTCAGGAGGGCAGTATTTTGGTCCTGAAACCATGCTGGGTATTGGAAAAGGAGGTTGGGTTTGATTATATGCTTCATAAGCTGAGACTGAATGTATTTCTCAAGGATTTTATAGGGGGTGATAGGATAGCAAAAGGTCTATAGCTTGCTAACTCTGTTGAAGCACCTCCTTTGTGAAGGGATATAATAATGGACGTTTTCCAGATGGATAGGACATTGTTTTCAGTTACTGACCAGTTGATTAGAATGGAGACAGGGAAAGCTAGTGCTTCTGTACCTATTTTGAGGGAAGGTTTTAGGCAGGTGAGGTTGTTTCTTTTGACTTGGCTAGTATTTTTTTTATGGCTGATGTTGGGACAGGCTGAAAACTAAAAGACAATGTGTTGCTTTCAAGAACAGATGGAAGCTGGAGGGGGTGTAGTGAGGTGGTCACTGATTAGTGATAAAATTGACTGGATACAGTGAGCATTGAACTGAGTGGCAATGGACTGTTTGTTGTCTAAAATAGAAGTACAGGATGCAATGGTATGGCCAGGGTATAAGAGTGTATTTAGCAAGGACCAAAATAGCTTGGGGTTGTTTTGGTGCTTTTTCTGGTGATTACTGTTGTATGATTTCTTGCCAGATTTAACAAGGATCTTGGTACAGTTTCTGAGGTATCTAACATTTTTGTAGACATGGTGTGTTTTATTCTAATACCATTCTTTCCATACTTTATCTCTCTGTAGCATGAGCTGTTTGGTCTCTTTTGTCAGCCATGGCGCTGTGTTAGATTTTACCCTTCTTGTCCCAACTGGTGCTAAATCATTTAGTATTTTTAGGAAGGTGTAATTGAAGTCAGTAACTGCTTCATCTAGGGGCATCACTTTTAATACATTCCAGTAATAGTGGGACAGGGCTGTAATAAATTAGTCTGTCAGATTTGTTTAAATTGTGTAGTTGTTTATAATTTTTTTTTGGGTAAATCATGTTGTTGTCTGATTGCATAGGTTGGGAGGTAGTCACTTATAGCATCTGGTAAGCAATCAGAAAATTTTATATTATGGGGTTCGTTTGTCAATACCCAGTCCATTGTGGGTTGTCTGTTAGTGCTTTGGTTAATTCTGGTGATGGAGCTTATTAGATGGATGTAGCCAAACAGCTGAATAGAGTCCTTGGAATTGCTGCTGTTTATGAATTGCCAGCCTTTATTAAGGTCAACCAAGATGAAGGTTTCTGGGGGATGTTGTCAGATATCCAGTGTAGGATATTTTTGGCTGTGGTGGGATTTATGTATGCTGAGATACATATAGATTTCTTTTGGTTGAAAAAAGTACTAAATGAGCAGAATAACAAGAAAAATTAGAAAATATAATAGTGCAAGACATCTGTACCTCAGAAAAATAGTTAAAGTTAAAGAATAGAAAGTTGGTCATATTTTGTTTTGAAACTTGCTTAGTAAGGGGAAACAAGAACATGAGCTTAGTTATAAAACAAATGAAAAAAAATATTTCTACAATATTCAGCTAAAAATAAATAATGTTTCCACTGCAGGCACTAGAGAACAGAATTGTTCTCAAATCTCTTCCTTTCCAGTAGCGGCTGTCACACATGGAACTGTAAAGATCTCTTTAGTGCAGTGACAGTTTTGTCACCTCAGAAATAATATTTGGGGAGTGGCTGTCAATTCATTTTGGAATACAAAAAGGACAGTTTGAGCAAAGGCCTGCAATTTAGCCACTTTTTTGGTTGCAACTATATAACTCCTTAGGATCGTGTAAAATGGGCTCTAAGATAAACATAAATGAGGGTCATTCCAAGAAAAAAAAGAAGCAGTTCTGTTACAGAAGATATACAAGATGACATTAGTCCCATTACATGTCAATAGGATGGAAATACACCACTACGTCTTAATGTCTAACATGACTCAAATAAAGCAAACTTGAAATGGATTATGGGAAAGAGAAATGGTTGAAGTAAAATGAGGTCACATAGATATGTTAAGCCCCATTGTCAGCCATTTGTGGAAAACACATTCATATTCTATACAAATCTCTCAGAGTGAATTTTGAGGTGTTAAAATAGCTTATTAAACAAAGATAGGATGAAAAAATAGATTTTGTTACTTTTAAAATAAGAGTTTTTCTTAAATAAGCAATTGTCCTTTCTAATACTAGTTGTTATTAGCTGCTAAGTCACTTTGTTAAAGAAATCAGACCCAAAAAGATGTGGATGCCATAAGGAGCTAAGGGTGTTAACTGGCAGTATACAAAAAAGGTGCTATAGGCTTGAGTGAGTTAAGAACAATGCACTTTCTTGACAAATTAAACTGGCATATGGATTCATCAGTCATTACTAATATAGTTAACATAAGTTATCTTTTATATTCATTTTAATATTAAACTGCTAAAATTATATTTTATTAACTATTTTTGCAGTTAACTTGTACAGCATTCATCAGAGTGTGGAGAAATTTACTGTCTGTATTTAACAGCATTCTTAGTATAACAGTACAGTTTGCCATGTGAATGTTGACTGGGATTAATGCAAACGATACTGTTCTGAACTTTAACCTAAGTTAACCTATTGTTGGTGCTAGATTTATCCTAGTTTGCAGTAAATACACTTCTATATACTTCAAATAATGTCAAGACTGCTTTAATAACATCATAAGACGATTACAATCTGCAAAGTGAAAAACTGAGCAGTTGCTGAAAGTGCTACTGTTTCAAAATACACTTATACTAACCAATAGCTGGTTCCATGCCTACTCCAGTGAGTGGTAACAGTTGTACAAAACCCACTGCGAATATATGTTAACCACTCCATACTAGGAAATGTTGGACCATATTCAGTGAGTCCACTACTAGCAATACAAACAAACATACAGAGGTTGCACAACTCCTGCAGGGGGGCTGAACACCTTTCTATGTGTACAGTATTTAGTAGGAAGTACAAAGACTTACTGGGTTCCTGATAAGTATGATTTGCATGGTAGTTAAGTCTTTGGGTTTGCTGAGTATCTGCAATTTATGCAGAAATTATTGTTTTTTAGCTAAGCCTGGATTTCTATACTTGTTATTATGTAACTGGTTGATTGAAAAGTGGATAACGTCAAGCTAATGGAATGTTCTTATACATGGCTAAGGTTACTTCAGGAGAGTCTGTCAGTTCGCTAAATGCTGTGTGAACTTCAGATGATTTACCTGACACTGAAGCTGTATTAACTGCTGTGTCACTCAAATCTACACTCCACTGCCGAAGACAAATTGTAGTAACCTAGACTCTAAATTGACAGCTTGTTATATATTTACTTGATTTATGAACTGCAAGTTGTTTGAAATCTTAATCAATCTAATGGGAGCAGCAAAAGTTCAGGCCAAGGTATCTGAAATCTTAGGTACACATTGCAGTTGATTTTCTCATTCTGTCACTTTTTTCTTGGGAAGTTTACTGTCTTTTGAGCTATAAATATTGTTAATGTAAGCAAACAATAACTTTCACATAAGTGAATATTAAGTAGCCTTGGAGACGCATCAGTTTTCAGAATGCAGCATTAGGAAATATAGTTCTGTTATGAAAATGTTCTCACGGCTAGCCACCTTGACTATACAGGAACTGTTGATGCAAAGAAAAATGTTAAATAAGACATTGATTTCTTTAAACTACATTATGCTAGACCTGGCACGCTCTTTTGAGAACTGATAGAACCTATCTTTTTTTTTTACTTCAGTGTCAGTTGATACCTGCCCTACCTGCAAACTCTAGATTAATATCTATCTATCTATCTATCTATCTATCTATCTATCTATCTATCTATCTATCTATCTATCTATCTATATACATCATCTTGGTAAGCAGACTTGATCAATCTGGCCCCAAGGGCCCATTCATAGTATTTGCATCTACACAATTCTGATGTACTAGGTTTCTCAATACAGTTATGCATTGCATGCGCTACTCAAGCATGAAATCTTTTGAACTTCAAATATCCTGGACTCCATGCTCATTTGTTCACTCCTAACATTAGAACTATGATATTTTATGCTTGATTAGTTTTGCAGTGTTTATAATGTGAACTCATTCTAAACACGTAAAGGACTCACAGCAGTGTCTGTCTTTCTATTAGTTTGGTAGAAAAGACTCAATTTAATGTATGTGTATTGCACAGTGAAGTCAATTCATTGTTTTAAATCCTGAGATGTCTCTCTAAATGCTTTTGCTTTAATAGATGTTTTGCACATTTTCATAATAACTTTGTATATGTAATCATGAAGCTTTTCTCCATGGGTATATAGTGAAAAGGGGGTTTATATCCCAGTCTTGACTTTCCTGGTAAAAAAAAAAAAAAAAAACTGTGATTAAGTAAGTTAATAAATAATGGAAGTGATGTAGCTAAAGATCTAGGCTCACGAGTAAGAAATAGGCCTACTGTTTGTATTTCCACTTTAGTCTGAAATCATTTTCTATTGAAACACTAAATAGGCCACTTATAATTTTCAGCTCCATATACACTAGACACGTAACCTTGCAATGAGTAGAGGTGAGGCAGAGTATGGCTAAACTGCCAGGCAGAGAGAGAGTGAAACACTGACACAAGGAAACCAAGCACTCAACTTTTTTGTTAATCAGTTTAACCTTAGGGTCCTTGATTGTGGCATTCATGCATTATGTAAAGCAGTGCTGTGTAAGGAAAACAACTGACGTATGAACTGAATGGGAAGAGTAAATGCACAACACAATGAACGTACAAGTTGTGGCTGAAGTGTGTGAGAAACAGGAGTCAAGGTGATGCAGCAGCTTTTGTGCAACACTAAGAAAAACAATGGGAGAAAATGGAGTGGCAACGTACACTACAACGCTTCACAAAAACATCAAGTTCTTTATCAATGTATCATGTTTCTGTGCAATAGATGGAGAAAATACACGATGAGCAGACATTCTTGAATTTGTGTTGTGCTTTTTGTACCACTGTACAAGTGAAAATGCAGACGTATGTGTAACATATTGTAATTGGAGCATCTTTATTTGGCAGCCATGTGTTTGCCTTATTGACACTGCATGCGTTCATGCTGGTCATCCAACGTTTTCTTTATATATTTATTTATTGGCGTTTGATTACTTGGAAAGTCCAACTGGGTAGGAGTCCATTTTTAGTGGAGACCCAGGGAGAAAAGATCAGAAGTATTACAAAATGTTTTAAGAAAAATAATCTTACAGTCTTTAAAATAATAATACAAAAAATACAAGTTATACAACAATGATTTAATACTTGAGGAATTTAATCAATTTATAGAGAAATTAAAGATAAGTTAGTATAATACAAACAGGAACTGCAATATGAAGTGAAAGAAAAACATGCTTATGTTATATTTAGAGAGAAAGCCAGGGGAGAAAAACTGATAGAAGTAGGGAAGTGAGTGAAGAAGGGAGAGTAAGGAGATATAAGGTATGAATAAGTACATGTTCACATTTAGGGATGTAGTTTATTCAGGTGCTGAATAAGTACAGAGACAGCTTTTCTATAGGAACTCTTTCAGAATGGTTTTAAAGGATGGGACAGAGGGTATTGACCTGATAGATACACATAAGGAGTTCCAGGCCTTAGCAACATGGTACAGACAATGCCTTGCAGATCTGATAGGTTTGTGGACAGATAGGAGGTTTTGGTCACTGGATTGTAATGACCAGCTAGGAACATAGTTGTTTAGAATGTTATTTAGTACTGGACAAGCAGATGGAATCTGGATAATTTTATAAGTGGTATATGTTAGTTCATGGGATAGTTATAACCAATTTAGGCTTTTTAGTACTATATAGTGGTGGGTGGGTTCTGAAAGAGGTATTTGCTGCAAACTTAGCAACTTTGTTATAACATTCTTCAAGTTTTGATTTTTGTAATGCTTGAAGGTTAGTAAGGATAGGAGCACCATAAAGCAGTGTGGGAGGAGATAAGTAGGGACAAGTGCAGCTTTAGATGCATCGATGAGAAAGTTTTTGGCTGTATAAAGCATCTTTAGTTTTTGATGAGTTTTTCTTATGCAATTTTGTAAATGCAAGTTGAATTTAATATTATCATCCACTATCATCCCTAATAGTTTGTTGTGAGAAATGATTTTTGATGGCTGTATTATCAAGAGAGTAGACTTTAAATTTTGTTTTTTCATGGAAGAGGGAATGAGGAAAAAAATACTAGTTTTTTTTTTTTAATGGTTGAGCATGAGTTGTGAGTTACAAAGCCATGTTTCACTTGCTGTTAAAGCTTCCTGAGTAATTTTTTGGAGGTGTGCCACATTGTCAGATGTGCAAATGAGTGTGCAGTCATCTGCATGAAGCCTGTTGTGTGGATGTGCGTAGGGTGTTGGTGAGAATGTTGAAGAGAAGGGGGCCAAGAAAATAACCTTATGGTACACTGGTGATGACTGGGAGATATGGAGAGAGGGTGAAGTGCCATTTTGCTGCCGGATACCTTTTGAATAGTTAGCTTTTGAACTATGGAAGGGTGGGCCGAGAAAGACCTAATGAGGACATTTGGAATAGACGTTTGCTATGACAAACTTTGTTGAAGGATTTATACAACTCTAGAAATAAGGAGGAAACTGGTTTGATTCCTCTAGCTTTATTGCCAGTATCTGTATAGATTATAATGCAATATTAATACTATGGGAAGGATGGAAGCCATGTTGTATGGAGCGTAGGAGTTCTTCCTGCAGGAGGCAGTTTAGCAATTGTTTTGAACACATTTTTCCAGTATTTTGGAGAAGGGAAATAAGACTGCTACAGGTCTAAAGTTAGTAATGTCTGTTAAATTTCATTCTTTGTGCAGAGGGATAATGCATGACTTTTTCCAGAGAGAGGGAACTTGGGATTCCTGGAATGGCCTACTTATAAAGACTGAGACAGGGTAAGCAATGCTATCTGCTGCAGTTTTAAGGTATTTACAAGGAAGGTCATCGACTGAAGTACAGCATGTTTGAGTTTGTGTAAGAAACGTTTTATATAGGATGTGTGCACAGGTTTGAAGGTGGAAGTGGATGTGGTTGTACATGGCTGCTGGGCAGGCTTAAGATTAGATGTTAACGAATCTTTGGTTAGAGATGCTATACGTTCTATGGAATAAGAGTTGAGCTGTGTTGTGGTTTGGAGTGATGAGTTTTTGGGAGAGGGGTTAGGGTTGAATTTATGGCCAAGGTGCAAGATTTTTTAATGGCTGTCCAGAATTTTTTAAGGTTATGTTTACTATTATTCTGAAAATTATTATAGTATAGGTTTTTGACTTCATTAATTTGCTTTTTATTTCAATTGTGAAGCATTCTGAAGTTTTCAAGATCTTGTGGTATTTAATATTTTTGCCTTTCTTTCCATGCATTTTTCTCTATCCTGCATTAGTATTCTACTCTTTTTGGAAAGCCAAATTGCATTATTTATTTTCAGTCTCTTCCTTCCAGGAAGAGTAAGACTATTTAGGATATTCAGGAAGGTTGTATTGAACTCATTTGCAGCAGTATCCAAGGGGATGATTTTTAGGAAGTTCCAGTTAATAGATGATAGGTTAGTAATGAACATTTCTCAGTTAAACTTGGCAAGGTTGTGTGTTGTTTATAAACATGCTGTTTAAGTGGATGTGTGAAATGTTTGGTTGTAAAGACTTATAGATGATAACTGACATTCAAACATTGTATCTGAGGTGATGTATTTGTGAAGGTCTGATACTAGGATCCAGTCTAAAAGGGAATTTGAAGTCTTGCTATAATGTGTGGGGCTATTAATTAGTTGTGTGAAACCAAATATCTTCACATTAAATTTAGGGGAGTTAGATTTTATGACCAACCAATTGACATTCACATCACCTAGTAGCATTTTTTCTTGTGGAATTGTTAAATATATCCAATGTAGTATATGTCCCAGTATAGCTGTATTGTTGCCAGGAGGCATATAAAGAACAGTAATACATGTTTGTTGTATTGTTTTCTAATCTAACAATTGTGGACCTTGCCAGGGGTAGTGAGACATATTAGTGGGTGGTCAGAAGCCTGTCCCCTTCAGCAGCAGTAAGTATGCCTAAAGTAACTATGCACATCATTTCACAAGAGATGATTACTAGGCAGACAGCAAACCAGGGAACCATGTGAAGGCCAAAACCTACACAAATGACAAACAAAGTAAAAGAGACTATCATTGATGTAATTTTATACAGTCAGCTGTAGGAGGTGCACTGAGAATGGAATGGGACAGAAATAGACACTGCAAAAAGCAAATGTTTTGAACATTAAATTAATCACCACTGCAATTATGAGTGGGAAAAAAGCATTACAGAAAAGATTAACATGCAGTAAGAAGCTATGATTTTCTTGGGACATGAATTAAAATCCACAGCCATGATAGCTAATACCACACCAAAGAAGCACAACATGGAAAGAGTACTGTGATAGTTGTCATGTCTACTGAAAAAAATGAAATAAAGGGATAGGGGAATAGGTTCATATAAGGTTGCTAAGTATGTAGTCCATGAGACCATTAGGGAGTATAGCACAAATTCACAATTGTCCCAAAGCACTGCCTGGTTAAGCGACTTGCTCAAGGTCACATAGTAGGAAATGAAGATGGAAAGATTAAAACCATGTACTGTTAGTACTGGAAGCAGAACTTTAGTCGTCTGCACTTATTCTGTTGCTGCAAACCTCAAATCACTCACTGATGGCTGTAACCATCCGGAGTGCACTTTCCTGCAAAAGTACACAGTGCAATTTCTACGTTTTATGGATCACAGAGCAAGTAGTATTTGAGCCATTATCAAGGAGTCCATTTTGCTGAAGAGTGAAAATAGAAAACCATAATGCCAGAAGACATGTGAGCCACAAAAAAATCCAAAAGTTGGTAATATTTGGCTGCAGAATTGCAGAACTGTATAGAGAAAAAGAACATGACATTAGTTAAAAAACAAATGCAAATGATAAAGAATTTCCTACAATATTTTACAGCCCATCCAAAAAAATATTCCCATTGCAGAGACTAAAGAATAGAATTATTTTCCAGTCTGTTGATTTAAAAAAAATTGAACTGTTTCATCACATGATTTTCAAGTTAAACGATTTTCTTATTTTCTTCAAATTAATTTCAGTTACTTAGAAATGGTAGCTACTGATGTGCTGATGTCAAGGGCACACGCTTAAGGCAGACTTCTTTCTGCTGCACTCAGTATAGGCTCATTGATAGGACACAGTTTGGAAGTGGATGACATGATGGTTTTGATGAAACTGGACATGCTGTGTTGATGGAAGTGCAGTGCAGCAAACTCACTTGGCTTGGGATCTACAGTCTACTACTCAGGAGGTGAGCCTAGAAATGTCATGGGAATTGTGATGAGAGTCTTCTAAAGCAGTGAGGGATGTCATCAAAATTTGTGATAGATTCAAGGCAATCAGACTCCAGTTTATTAATAGGGTAGTGCTCATAATCTCACCCTATACCCCATGGCAGGGTTCTGATGGCAAGCAAAATAGTGCATTCATGCAGCAATTGCAGGACCTACTAGATAAATCAGGACAACATGCGTTGGTATTGATAATGAGGGGCATAAATACTCATATCACGACTGACAGAACAGGATATGAGGAATACCTGGGTCCACATGGGTGGAGCAACAGGAACAAAGAAGGACAGGCTTCTCTACACTTCAAGTGAAATGGCTTGATGGTCATCAACACATGGTTCAACAGGAAAGTCACACAAATCACACACAAGTGGCATACATGCAGCTTAGGCAGATTTCCTCCTAGTAAGGAAAGGGAGCTGACATAGAATCAGCAACTTTGAAGTTATCTCCTGTGAAACAGTCAGCTCACTGCATAAACCACTGTTGGCCACAATGTAAGGAGTGGTCAGACAGGCCCTAAGGTCAACAGAGACTTGGCTGAAAAACCACAAGAGTTGAAGGAACTATTCGGGCTTTAGCACCTCATGAAAAAGAAGAAATAGGTTAAGCTGAAGAGGTGGAAATAAGGTACATAAGGAAAGATAATGGTGGAATGCAGAAGTCCAGGAAGTTACCAAAAGAAACGAGTGTAAGAAAAAGTGGGAGATAAAAATGACAGACTAGGATAAGAAGAAATATTGGTTGGCTAGCAAAGAGGTAAAGCAAGCAGTTCTACTAGCAAAGAACAAAATATCAGAGATACTATACCAGCATCTGGAAAGTGATTCAACAGATGGCACAAAGAAACTTTTTCAAGTTCAAATTAAAGACAGAAAGCTAATGAATATGCTCATCTGACACCATTAATAAGGGATGCCAGCAGCAGCCTACTCACCTGTCCACTGGAGATTGAAAGCAGATAGGAGTACTTATGACAGCTTCTGAAACCCACCTGTAATGACCAGACACTGCCTATGATGAAAAAGGAAGAAGAGCCTATCCTATGAGAAGCAATAACAGTACTAAGAAGAATGAAGTACAGCTCAGATGAAGTCATGGCAGATATGATCCAGATGTTGGTTAGTTAGGGGAGAAATGGCTCCAGAGGGTTCTCATAGCAGTATGGATAAGAAGGCATATTCCAGATGTTGGTTAGTTAGGGGAGAAATGTCTTCAGAGGGTTCTCATAGCAGTATGGATAAGAAGGCATAGTCCAGATGTTGGTTAGTTAGGGGAGTAATATCTCCAGAGGGTTCTCATAGTAGTATGGATAAGAAGGCATATTCCAGATGTTGGTTAGTTAGGGGAGAAATGGCTCCAGAGGGTTCTCATAGCAGTATGGATAAGAAGGCATATTCCAGATGTTGGTTAGTTAGGGGAGAAATGGCTCCAGAGGGTTCTCATAGCAGTATGGATAAGAAGGCATATTCCAGATGTTGGTTAGTTAGGGGAGAAATGGCTCCAGAGGGTTCTCATAGCAGTATGGATAAGAAGGCATATTCCAGATGTTGGTTAGTTAGGGGAGAAATGTCTCCAGAGGGTTCTCATAGCAGTATGGATAAGAAGGCACATTCCAGATGACTGGAGAATAAGTATTCTAGGCCCAGTGTACAAAAATAAAGGGGATTTTAACAACTATGGGCAGTACAGAAGTATCAAACTACTGTCACATTGTGTTTAAGTGTTGGACAGGGTGATTGATAAATGAATATGCATTGTGGTAGGTGAGCAGTTTGGATTCTGATCAAAATGCAGAACAACCAGCATGGTGTTTGTAGTGAGAAAGAAAGAAGTATAATAGAAAACAAGCTAGAGATGAGGAAAGAATGCATCCAGGCATTCCTAAACTTGGGGAAAATATATGACAAGGTCGCAAGAAAGCTGAATTAGGCAATCATGTGATGGTGCCAATTTCTGAAACATTGGTAGAATTAGTACAGGACACATACAAGGAATGACACAACCATGAGCAGTATTCAGACCCAATGACAAAAGCATGAGCAGTATTCAGACCCAATGACACAAGCATGAGCAGTATTCCGACCCAATGACACAAGCATGAGCAGTATTCAGACCCAATGACACAAGCATGAGCAGTATTCAGACCCAATGACACAAGCATGAGCAGTATTCAGAATCATAGAGGAGTTCCCTGTGGGAGTTGGAGTGCATCAGGATTAAGCTCTGAGCTTACTGCTGTCCATACTGTTGATCTAGTATATTGCAAAACAAGTTGGAGAGGACAGATCAACAAAACTCCTGTATGCTGACAATGTTGCATTCCAGGCAGACTCTGATCAGGAACTTTAGCATATTACAAGGGAATGGAATGCAAAAATTATGTCTTATGGGAAGAAAACGAGTACAGGTAAGACAGTCATCATCGCAGCAAATGGGAAAAATCAGAAAAGGCAATACCTGAGATAGCAGGGAAAATAGTGGAGAAGGCTAACAGTTTCAAGTATCTGAGAGAGGTAGTTGAAGAGAAGAGATATTTGATTGAGGAGGTGAAAGCTAGAATCAGGGACTTGCAACCACCTAGCACAAAGTGTCAGAGGTAGTGGGCAACATAAGAATGTCAAATAAACAGAAAAACAAGGTGTACAAACAGTGTTGTGATCTCTATATGGTGCAGAAACTTAGGCAGTGAAGGCAGAGAAGATGAGGAATCAGGAGTTAATAGGGAATGAAGTGCCTGAGCTGGGTGGTAGGATGCACACTATGGGACAGTCAAAGAAATGAAAACAACACAGCAGATCTCAAAGTAGCCCCAGTTGCAAAGAAGGGCAAATAGAGCTAATTGCATGTACAAGAAAGCAGAAGATGACAAGATGAAAGAGATTTGGTAGTGACAGGAAGAAGGCAAAAGGAAATGAGGACATCCAAAAAAGAGATGGATAGATTGTTTGAGAGAAGACCTGTGACAGTCTGGCATGACTGTTGAAGAAGGTAGGAGAGTCGCACTTAATCGAGAAAGACATAGCAATAATTGATTGAGCACTCTGAGCATATGTAGAAAAATGTTGTTTGGCATATTTTGCAGGTATGCTAATGTTTATGGAGATTGGGCTTGATTATAAGCTCTTCATTTTTTAAAGTATAGCCTAGCAAGGCACTTGTTCTGTGCTAATGAAGCCAAAAAAATGTCGAAAAATGCATGTCTACAATTACTGGGATCTGGCTTCATTAGTTTGAATGTATCCATAATGACTTAAAAACTAAATAGTCATGGCCATTCAGAAGCCATGGAGCTGAAACACGGGTAAGTACTTAAGCAGTCATTTTCATATATCTCATGGGTCTTTACTACAGAAGGTTTAAGGTTTTACACAATGAAGGATCTTAACTTGGCTGGGTCTTTCTTGCCAGCTTTACTGAATTGTTTATTAGTGTAACATATTTTATAAGTGCCTTAATGTTTATCGCCATCAGGCTTGATTTTAAGCAATTTGTTTTTAAAGAGCAGCCAAGTAATGCACTTGTTCTGTGCTAACAAGGCCAAAAATGTGGAAACATGCATGTCTACAGTTAATGGAGTTTGACATCATTGGCCTGAATGCACCCACAACGACTTAAAAAGTAAAAAGTTACTGGCATTAAGAAACCATATAGCTGAAACACTGGTAAGTTCTCAGCGGTCATTTGTATATATCCCATTGGCCTTCACTTCAGGTTTTACACAGTAACAATAACTGGGTCTTTCTTGCAAATTTTCCTGAATGGTTTATCAGTGTGACCTTTTTGCTCTTTAGCTTGTTTGCTTATGTCTATAAACACAAACATAGAAATATTTATGTGTGTGTGTGTGTGTGTGTGTGTGTGTGTGTGTGTGTGTGTGTGTGTGTGCGCATTTCCACCAGGACTAACTACTTGGCAGTGTAAACTTGGCTCTATATGACTGTCACTGTTGAAGGGACACCTTGGGCCCATGTGCAAAAATGGGAAAAAGGGGTTGTGGTTGGTTGGATGGCTTTTCAGGGGAGATCTATGCCTGGCATACAGGGCGTTGTCACACCTCACTCTGACGGACCTCCTGCATATCTACACAATGAACAGCACCAGAATTACCATTCTTAAAGCTTGCCTGTGATATAAATAGGACCTGCTGGAAAGACAGGTATGTATCCTAGAGACTATCCCATCTCTGGAACAGGCTCCCCATCCATGTGAAACAGAGCTCCTTCCTAACGCAATTCAAGTGCAAACAGACAATTGGATAGGGAACTGGAAATTCATCCCTAATTTGACATCTACATCTGTAATGGATACATGCACCTTGTAAATGGTTCATCTCCAGGCCCCTGCTTGTACATGTTTCATCTCCCGATTCCCTGCTTAAACTTATCAAGGGTATCAGAGATTTGGGATGCATGACTAAGCTTAAAAAGGCCCTTGAGGTCGTTAACCTAGTAAAACGCTATAAACATATATATATATATATATATATACACACACACACACACACACACACATATATGTATATATGTATATATATATATATATATATATATATATATATATATATATACATATATATATGCATATATATATATATATATATATATATATATACATACACTGAGAGAGAGAGAGAGCTAGAGTTGTATGTGTGTGGTTGCCATGCAGTTTGTCATGTCACTAACTGCATGTCTTGCTGGAATACAGGGCTTGAGTTGCTTTACAATGAGAATGGCAGTGCAATGAAGCATACACTGTGTTTGAAGCTGTGCGACTGTGGAAATGGTAGAAATACATTACAGGATATGAGGGGTAATTTGAGTGACAAGTGTGCTGGTCTGTATGTGTGTGTGTGTGTGTGTGTGTGTGTGTGTGTGTGTGTGTGTGTGTGTGTGTGTGTGTGTGTGTGTGTGTGTGTGTGTGTGTGTGTGTGTGTGTGTGTGTGTGTGTGTGTGTGTGTGTGAGTGTGTATGTGAGCTTGTGTGTGCATGTGTGTGTACATGTGTGTGTGTTTATATTTTTTACTGAAAAACTTAGGCTATCGATAACAAGTTTAAAGTGTTTTGGATGTTAATGGCTCCCTAAAACTGAAGTAGAGTTAGGTGTGAGTTTGTTTTGTGTGTGTGTTTGTGTCTTTCTGTGAGTTTTTGTGATGTTTGATGACATATATATCTATATATATATATATATATATATATATATATATATATATATATAGGTCCCCTTCAGATGATCAAACTTTTAAAAGTTAGAACGGTCTGAATGGAGATTTCTGTACAGGGCGGAACGGGAAGATTTCCCTTTTCTGCAATGTAGTGCGATCTCGGAGTTGGTATATTTAAGTAGCGTGGGTGTGTGGGGGGCACTTAAATACTTTAAATAAATAAGACAGTAAACAAATAATTACATCTTTGGCATGCAGTCTATAATGTTGTTTTCTGCTTTTTTATCTTTCACTGCATACTTCTCAGTTGACAACCTGTAAGTCAATTTCCCTTTCTCTCTCTCTTTATATATATATATATATATATATATATATATATATATATATATAAACATACATGTATATATATATATATATATATATATATATATATACAATGGATATAAAAAGTGTACACACCCCTGTTAAAATGCCAGGTTTTTGTGATATAAAAAATGAGACCACAATAAATCATGTCAAAACTTTTCCTACCTTTAATATGACCTATAATCTGTACAATTTAATTGAAAAACAAACAAATCTGTTAGTGGAAAAAATATAAAAAGTAAAAAACGTACAATAAGCTGGTTGCATAAGTGTGCACACCCTTAAACTTATACTTTGTTGAAGAACCTTTTGATTTAATTACAACATTCAGTCTTCTTGAGTACACACCTGCCATCAATTAAAGAGACTCTGATTAACCCCAAATAAAGTTCAACTGTCCTAGTAGGATTTTTCTGACATTTATCCAGTTGCCTGCTACAGCAAAAGCCATGGTTCACAGAGAGCTTACAAAGCATCAAAGGGATAACATTATTGAAAGGTATCAGTCAGTGGAAAGGTACAAAAAAATTTCCACAGCATTGGATATACCATGGAACACAGTGAAGACAATCTTCAAAAAGTGGAGAAAATATGGGATAACAGTGACGTTGCAAAGAACTGGATGTCCCTCCAAAATTGATGAAAAGACAAGACAAAAACTTGTCAGGGAGGCTGTCAAGAGACCTACAGCAACAGTGAAGGAGTTTCAGGAATTTCTGACAGGTACTGGTTGTGTACTATCATGGCATAGTGGTTAACTGTTGTGTCTATAGTGTACAGGGTCCTGGGTTCAAGTTCTCCAAGGGTTGTTTATTTGGGGTTGGGAGGGTGGCCTAATGGTTAACGTGCTTGCCTTACAAACACAAGGTGCAGGATTTGAGTCTCACAAGGGATAGTTGGCTAGGCTTAAAATGGCTCGCAAAGGCAATTAGCCTAGTACTAATCTATGAACCTATGAACTACATGTGATGTGACAACAATCAACTGAATTCTCCATATATCTGGACTATGGGGTAGGGTTGCAAGATGGAAGCATTTTCTTACCAGAAAAACAATATATCAAGTCTCCAAAAAGCATGTGGGGAAATGTGTTATGATCTCATGAGAACAAGGTTGAACTTTTTGGCCACAATTCCAAAAGGTATGTTTGGCGCAAAAACAACACTTCATATCACCATCAGAACACCACCCCCACAGTGAAGCATGGTGGTGGCAGTATCATGCTTTGGGGTTGCTTTTCTTCAGCTGGAACTGGGGCTTTAGTCAAGGTGGAGGGAATTATGAACAGTTCCAAATACCAGTCACTTTTGGCCCAAAACCTTCAGGCGTCTGCTAGAAAGCTGAAGATGAAGTCAAATTTCACCTTTCAGCATGACAGTGACCCCAAACATACACCCAAATCAACAAAAGAATGTCTTCACTAGAAGAAAATTAAAGTTTTGGAATGGCCCAGCCAGAGCCCAGATCTAAATCCAATAGAAAATATGTGGGGTGACCTAAAGAGGGGAGATGCCCTCTCAATCTGACAGATTTGGAGCACTTTTGCAAGGAAGAGTGGGCAGATATTGCCAAGTCAAGATGTGCTATGCTGATACACTCCTACCCAAGAAGACTGAATGATGTAATTAAATCAAAAGGTGCTTCAACAAAGTATTACTTGAAGAGTGTGCACACTTATGCAACCAGCTTATTGTACATTTTTTTTTTTTATATTTTTCCCATTACAGATTTGTTTGTTTTTCAACTGAATTGTACAGGTTATAGGTCACATTAAAGGTGGGAAAGTTTTGAAATGCTTTATTGTGGTCTCATTTTTTAATATCACAAAAACCTGGCATTTTAACAGGAGTGTGTACACTTTTTATATCCACTGTATCTATTAATATATATATATATATATATATATATATATATATATATATATATATATATATATATATATATACACCTGTGGTGGTTTTGACTTGGAAATCTTAAAAATATTTTATAGCAAGTTATGGTCATTTAACAAAGTAAACAATTTTTCGTAAGAATAGAAATGTGAACATGGTGAGTACAAAACCAATGATTATTTTTTATAAGCTATGATTTTGCTTTCATGCTCTTGCTTTTGGCTTTATACAGCATGAAGGCAAACAGAACAGCGATGCACTTCTAAAGCAGGTCTCACACTTTGAACCAGAAAAGCTCATTGTTGATCCAGAACTTGGACATTTGTTTACATTCTCAGTTCTTGTCTGTTTGTTCAAAGGGAACACCTTTTCTTACCTCTTTAAATAATGATGCTGCTGCTCTAGAGATTTTGTTAAAAACAGCCTTTTCTTTTTTCATTTCTAGGAATTGAGATGTGCAGTGCTTTAACTTTGGGTCAGTTGATGTCACACTTGCTGATAAAAAAGCTCTAATGAATTACTATCAAAATCACAGTTGCTCCTATTTAGTCAGACCCTTTTGTTTTAATCTTTCAAGATCTGTTTTAGTGTTTAATCAAGGTTTCATTTTGTTTTGCTATGTTTTAACGTTTTCACTGTAACAATTGCTGTTTTGTATTTTTGCCTTGCCTAGTGTATCACTTTTTGAAACATTACAGAAGAATACACCTCAACCTGCCTAAATGTGTACAAAGTACTATTATGCATTGAACACCTGGATGCAACCCAAGCTGGTGGTCCCCATATTTTAAATGTTGTTTCCCAAATACTCAGTTATCATTTAGTTCCATGACAATGTCATTTATTGTGGGTATTTTTTGCATGGGTAATCTTCCCCCAGTTGTCTAGGCTTTGTGTAAGCTGTTATAGGTGTCAGCTCTGGAGAAGGATCTGTGACCTTTTCAATGAAGTTCAGCTCTTTCAATAATTTATTTTACATTTTATCATTAATAATACTCTGTTCTGTGATATGCCTGTACTACTTTTTTTAGAAACTATTCTGTACAAAACTTTCATGGCCATTTTTTTCTGAAAGTTCCTTTACCTTGAATACACCTCGGTATTCACCCAGTAAGTCATTTGTTTTTGAGCTGCTTTTTGCATCTACTGTGTTTAATATATTAATAAAACCAGATAGGTTTGCCATTGCTTAACTAATTATTGGTCAGCCATCTCTTTAAAGTGCATGACGCAACACTGTGCTGTGACCAGTATTCATTCTATTATTTAATGTGAAATACCCAATGAACAGCAAAGGAGCACTTAAATAATAAACAAATACTTTGCTCAATGGCAGTCCAAGGAGTAGACTAGTATAAAATTTGTGGTAACTGCATTCACACGGGTCTGTTTTTTGGACAAGAAGAATAAATAAGGATATTTTTGCTGACTTTGAATGCTGCCATCTTTGTTGTTAGTTTGGATTACTTTTGGCCTCTCCACCTTGTCATACTTGCATGGAGTTTATATTTTGAGTTTTGTCAGTTTCCATGCTGTTGGCTTCTGTTGGCTTTTTGAGTATAAGCTCTCATTCAGTTGTATTTCAGTTCCCTTCATCTTCATTTTGCTGGGGATTTTTTGTCAAGTGTTGAAGTCTGGAGAAGTAAAATTACTGGACTACTGGTAGGTTTGTGGTCCACAACCTTGAAAGAGAATTTTTTAATCTGTGGATGTAGCTTGTCATACTCACATGGAGCTGGAATTTCATGCTAAGTGAACCTTTATATTTTTGGCTGCAGCTGGAGCTTTGTGATAAGATCTTACTGATTTGTTTTAGCTGTTCTAACCGCTTCTTGCTGCTGAGTTCTTTAAGTTGTTTGCTGCTGACATTCGGACACCCCAAAATATCAGTTCAATGTGAGAGGTCTGTGGTTCATTGGTCTATTTGCTGTGTGAGTTCTCATGCTTTTGGGCATAGCAGGAGCTTCTACAAAAAACCTCCCTCATTTCTGTAGTGATTTTGTATCCTCACTTTATTGGGGGAACTTTTTCAGAGCTTTTGCTACTGATGTTTGGACATTCAGAAATACTGAATTAATGTGGAGTTTGCAATTTGCTTATTTTAGGGTGAACTTTTTAATTTGAGCATTCATGACTTTGTATGGTACCTGATGCTGTATTTTGAACACTTAAGGAATACAGTTCAATATTATTGAGTACCACAGAAAAACAGCGAATGATCCAAACCTCAGCCAAGGAAATCACAGTTGTTTGCCAAGAAGTACAAAGTTCTATGCCAAAAAGTGAAAAAAATATTTTATTGTAGGTAAGTGCTTTCATGGTGCTACTTACACTACTTCTTCAGACCTTTTACAACCATGCATCACATTACTCTATACTTTATACTAAAATTTGAATCAGCCCATTAACTTAATTGATTCAATTGAATAAATTAACCTGTTAATCACCCATGAAAAACTTCTATAAAAGCTATACATAGGGTACACAAGCTCAAACAGTCATAAACTTCATTCTACTATAAAAACATATAGAATGGGATGCATATATAATAAATAAAGATGTATATATGAAAAACATATATAAAAAACACATAAAAACACTTATAAAAAACTTATATATGCATACGTTTAGACACAGGTACATTCATACAAAAATGGAAATATAAAAATAAATGCATACATTTCTGTCTTTCTACACCTAACCAAAGGGGTACTTTGTTATTATTTATTAATTTAAATTAATTTATTTTATAAATGTGTTTAAATTTAGTCCTTCTAATTTTGTACCCCCATAAATAAATATGTGGCAGCCTTCCAGCAGAGTGTGTTGAAGGAATTACATTTTAACTTTACATTTAACAGCACAACAGGCTTTAATAAATCTTAAGGCTAACAAAGACGTGGTCATCAATACTGCAGATAAAGGTAGGGCTGTGGTTATCTGGAATTAGCCTATTCATTTGATTGAGGCCCATAAAGAACTTTTAGACAACTGTTTTTACCAGACAAATGGTTTTGGACCCCACCTTAAAATTTAAACATGACATAGGTAGCTTTCTTAAATTGGCTTTGGCAGAAGGGATTATTTCTATAGATGTTGTTTTCCAACTTAAGGTTCAGGATCCCACCCAACAATATTTTTATATGCTTCTAAAGATACACAAAGGTTTTACACACCTCCCTAGTAGACCAATATTCTCCAGCCATGGTTCTTTAACTGAACCTCTGTCTGCCTTTCTTACTGAATATTTACAACCTTTGCCGAAGGGGATGCACTCCTGTATCCAAGGTACCATCCAATTTTTGAATATCATTCTGGATACACAGTTAAATATGGGATGATAATGTGTACAATATATGTGACAGCTTTGTATACAAACATTTTGCTTTGGGCAGGGTTCATACCTCTCAACCTGGAAACATCAAAAATCTGGACAAGGCCCATGAAAAATAGGTACAAATCTGTACGCTGATTAACACAAAATTTGCATACATAATTAAACAACCCCGCCCACTCCAATGGAATTGTAGGATACCAACTTTGAAATGCAAACTGAAGAACTGAACCAAAATATAGCACCAGAGTCCCCCTGCAGCCATTCCAATGTCCCATTATAGGTTCATAGGTTCATAGGTTCATAGGTTGGTACTAGGCTATCAGCCCTAGGGCCTATACAAGCCTAGCCATAACAATTCCCTGGCTATTTCTTCCCACATTATTTACTTCCCTGGACCCCTGTCTAGCAGGGCAACTGACGTGATCCCTGGGGTGAATTTCCTTTCTCCCATCCAATCATCAAGGTTCCTCTTGAAGAGGTCCAAAGAGGCACTCTGCTTGACATGTATGGGCAATCTATTCCAGAGTCTGGGGAGTCTCTGGGTCAGAAACCTATCCCTCCAGCATGTTTTGTTTATTGTGATGACAAGGATTAGATCCCTGGAGCATGTAGCTCTGAGGGATTGGGATTTCTTTAAGTGTAGCATGTCCAACAGCTCTGGGTTTGACATGGCCTTGTATGTTAAGCAGAGATCGCCTCTGAGTAGACGATATGCAACAGAGTATAGCTGGAGTTTTTTAAGGTGGTCAGCATAGGGCATCTGCTTTAGGATTGTAATTCTTTTAGTGAGGTATTTCTGAGGCCTTTCCAGTTGTTGCAGATGTCTTGAGAGGTACATACCAAATGGGGCGTTGTATTCTATAATGGGTCTAATGAGGGATGAGTACAGTGGGACAATGACCTCCTTTTTTCTGGATGAAAAGCCCTTCATGATGAGGTGTGCCACATAGAAGGATTTCCTGACTGTTGTGGCGATGTGGTTATTGAAGGTGAGACCACTGTCCGCCTGTGTCCCTAAGTCTCTTATCACACTTTCTGTGTTTAGTGTACTGCCACCTATATGGTAATTCATGGATACATGTTTTTTTTCCCAAAGGGGATAACAATACATTTCTTGGCATTGAGCTTGAGCCCATGGCTCTGGCACCAAGCATCTGTTTCTGTAAGGCCCTTTTGTAGAGTATCCACATCATTTGGGGATTCAATAATGGCTCCCAGTTTGCAGTCATCTGCAAACTTTGTTATCAGAGTCCCTTAGTGTTGACCTGTACTTCAGAGAAGTAGATGCCAAACAACCCCAGGACTGAACCCTGAGGTACTCCACTTGTCACTTGTCTGGAGCTGGATTTGGAGTCGGCTACTTTTACAGTGTGGGTTCTATCAGTAAGCCATTTAGCAACCCATTGGGTGACATGGGGATTAATACCCAACTTAGTAAGTTTATCTATGATTCCAGAGTGGGGGATGGTGTCAAAGGCCTTGGCAAGGTCTAGATAGGCTGTGTGGACCACCTTACCCTTGTCCATGGCTCTGGAGACTGACTCAAAGAAGTCAATCAGGTTCAGGAGACAAGATCGGCCCTTCACAAACCCAAACTGGGTGGGGTCCAGTGTTTGAAGGTTGCCAATGTCTTTGTTTATAAGTTCCATAATAATACGCTCCATGGCCTTGCAGATAAGGCTTGTCAGACTGATGGCACGGTAGTTTCTGGGATCCAAGGTGGATCCCCTTGTGGATTGGGATAACTGTAGCTCTCGCCACTCAGTGGGCACGAAACCTGAGGTGAGGCTATGATTAAACATGACACTTAGGTGAGGTGCCAGTTCATATTGTAGTTCATGTAGTACACAGCCCGGGATGTCATCTGGTCCCATGGATGCTGTATTCTTGGCTTTAGAGTGCGTTTTGTACCTGTGTGGCCGTTATTACTGGAATTTGGCAATCTTCCGGTATTGAGATGGGCCATTTAGGGGGTGAGAGGGGGGTTAAGTTGGCACTGAATCGATCTGCCAGGATATTAGCAATATCCTTTGGATCAGTATATTTATTGCCATTCTGTTTTAGCTCGGACCAGATCTGAGCATTGCCATTTAGATTCTTGACATAGTTATAGAATGCTTTGTGGTTGTCTTTGGAATCTTTGGCAATTTTATTTTCATAACTAGCTTTGGAGGATTTTATGAGGCATCTCAGTTTTTACTGAGGCTAGTAAGGAGTTTTGCATCCTGGGATTTTCCTCTTTTCTGCAAAAGTTTCTTCCTTTTGTTGTAAAGTTTGTTTATGGCAGGGGACCACCAGATTGGCTTCCTTTTTTTGGATGAGAGCATTTTGGTTCTATTTGGGATACGATTCATGCATGAGTGGATGTGCTCGTACAGTGCCTTAGTGTAGGATTCAGCAGTTGAACTTTCAGTTCCGTCTGCATGGGTGTCATGAAGTTTGTCACTTCTGACTTGAGTAGCATGAAGTTGGCTTTGGAGAAGTTTTTATGGTGGTTTTTTTCCTGGGGGTGGCGGGTGGCAAGTGGATGTTAAGGGTGATCAGCTTATGGTCAGACCTGACTAACGAGGGGTGACCATAGGTATGGAGCATTGATTTGCCATGTTGGTAATGACCAGGTCTAGGATATTGGAGCCCCTGGTGGGACTATGGATTAGTTGATCCAGGGCGTTGGAATTTATGAATTCAAGAACCGTTGCACAAAGGTGTTGGGACATGAGTAGTTTTCCCAGTTAATGGCAGGGTAGTTAAAATCACCCAGTATTAGGGTGTTTGGTTCTATCTTAATATTTTCCAGTATGTTTAAAAGGTGTAGTGAGAATCTTGGGGTATGGTGGGGATCTGTAGCAAGCTACAATTTGGATTGCAGTCTTACCTAGTGTTAGTTGCACTTGGAGAATTTCAGACACATTGTGTTGGCCAACTAGCCTGGTGGTGTGAATATCCTTGGTGAATATTGACACTCCTCCACCTTTAGTTTTTAGGTCCTGGTTTGGTGGCGAAAAGTGTGGTAAGAGTTGTAGCCTGGTATTGCAGGTGTGCTCTCTGGAGCCTTGAACCAGGTCTCAGTTACTGCACAGATATCGATGTTCTCCATTTTTAGGAGTGCCTCGAGAGTGCATTTTGAGGTTTAGACTTCTAGCATTGAGTAGCATTACCTTCAGATTTTGCATGCTTGTACCTGTTACGGTGGTGGTTTTGTCCTTTGAAGTTTGCCTAAAAAAGGCACTATAGGGGTGGCAAGAGCCTTAGCCAGTAACCTGAATCCCAGGGGCGACAAGTGCAGACCATCTCTGGCAAAGCATCGTGGTCTGTCAATCATGTCATCCCAGGCAGACAGATACTGGATCCCCTTTGAATGACACCATAAGCTTAGCCAATTGTTGAAGTCAATCATTTTATCCTTATATTGTGGTATCATTCTGGGCGAAGGCAGGATGCTACTCAGGGCTAGGGTCATACCTGCCTGGGCCACATGATCCGAAAGCTCTTCCAATTCTCTTTTCATGTAGTCCAGGGAGGTATGTCTCAAGTCATTCACTCCAACATGGACAATGACAGAGTCATATTTGTACTTGTTGTGGAGTGACTTGAGTGCATGCGTTATGTGGTGGATCCTGGCACCCGACAGGCAGCTGACTGTAATTTTCTCCTTATTCAACCTGGTGAGAGGGACATCAGTGTGCCGGACTATAGAGTCACCTATGACTAAAGTGTTAGGTACATTGTCTTGCCTTAGGGGCTGTTGCTGGGTGGCACACTGGTGTTGTGAACTATGTGACACATTGGTTGTGATTGGTGTTTGTTTGCGTTTCAGCTTCAGAGGTCTTTGTTGCTTGGGCAGGTTACAGTTAAGGGCCTCTGCATATGTGGATTTAGTGTTGCTATATGTGGGTGTTGGTGGTGCGGGTTTAGAAGGGCTATGTGTTGCTTGAGGTGTAGTGTGGGTGTTAACCTTCTCCTCTTGACTGTTTAGCACAATCTTGGGTGGAGAGAGCTTTGCTTCCATTTTGGCTATGTAAGTGCATCTCTCACAGGTTGTAGTGTTGGGTGGTAGGAGGAGAGGGTTGTCTGTGTACATGAGGCAATTGCTGCATTGCCCCAGTATGCCCAGATTCACCAGGTGGACAGGAGAAATCACCGGAAGCTCACCCTTGGACATGCCTGGTTTGGGGCTTTTTTTTTTTCTTTGTAAAGTACAGGAGCTGTTTCCTTAGCAAGGTACTTTGCAATTATGGGCTGTTTAGTGCCTACTATTAATTTCTCCTTATTAACAAGGAGAGTTCAGTGTTTGTATGAGTTTAAGGCTTCCTAGTGCTTTCCAGCAGGTATTAGAGAAAGTGCTAGTCACAGGGATGCTTAAAGGTAAGATTGAAAAGAATGCACTCTGCAGTGTGCACTAGAGAAGTTAGATGTGAAAGTAGGTAACTTGAGTTTTACCTATTTAAAAAGTTAAGGTTTAGTGGAGAGTTACTATTTTTAAAACAGCAAGATGGATTGAAAGGGGTGGTCACTTTTGTAATTTGGTACTATGAAATACTGTAGGATGGCCAGTAAATTTAAATAATTGAAGGGGTGGGATTTCAAAAATGATGATTTTGTGATTACTCACATAAGCCAGTGAAAGTAGAGAGAAATGAGATATATGGTCAGATTAACATAAGAGGCGGGCAACTAGAAAGACAGTGGTATTTAACAAGACAACTTAAATGGGTGGGAGGGCGGGAAAAATTTCTGCCTGACTCAGAACAGAGAGAGCTGTGGTCTCTTTTGAAGTTTTAATATGCTGTTAAAACAGAATGCAAGCAAAACACAAGGTAAAGAAAACAAACTACAGTATTCAAAATATAGAAAGGCAATACAGTAATACAAAAAATATAAGCAAACTAACCTTTCCTTCACAGCAAAGTGTAGCAGAGTCTGGATGAGCCTTTCTGGTAAAGCTCTGAAATGTTTTAGTTTACTCCTTAAATAGAAAATTTAGTTCCTAGCTACACCCCCTCTGTTAACAAGTGATTAACCTTAAATGACCTCGTCTGTCTTATGAATGAGTCCTTAATTAATCAGTTCTTATTTCTGCCTGACTCAGAACAGAGAGCTGTGGTCTCTTTTGAAGTTTTAATATGCTGTTAAAACAGAATGCAAGCAAAACACAAGGTAAAGAAAACAAACTACAGTATTCAAAATATAGAAAGGCAATACAGTTATACAAAAAATATAAGCAAACTAACCTTTCATTCACAGCAAAGTGCAGCAGAGTCTGGATGAGCCTTTCTGGTAAAGCTGGTTATCTGGCTATTTCGCCCCATTTACCATGAACACTAATGTGTGCATACTGCTTTACTTCTACAATGATCGTTTGGATTTTATTTTTACACTTTACAATACTGTCTCCCAATGAAAATAGACTCCCAACAAATTCAGTATAAAGCTAATAAAACCTAAAATGAAGAAATGTGTTGAGGACTGTAATAAAGACATTTTATGAGATTTTCTTAAGACACTAGAATACAAAACACTTGCAAATGTGTAATAAAAGGAAAAACAAAGGCTAGAAATTACACATTATACACACATACACATAATTCTGAAGAGATTAACAAATCACAATGCATTTAGGACATCAATGCATGGTGGGACGGATACCAAAAGAAAATATAATCAACCAGACTATACAACACAGTGACAATGTGTACAAGACCCTCATGAAAAAGAGAACGTTGTTCCAAAGGTCTATTACTTGATTTCAGTGTGCCCATATTTAAACAACTGCCTCCTCAATTCCATTTTCTTTGCACATTTTTCAAACGTGTGGCCACAGCCCTGCAGTGGTAATGAATGCCACAGGTATAAAAGT
Organism: Protopterus annectens; assembly: GCF_019279795.1. NCBI lineage: Eukaryota > Metazoa > Chordata > Ceratodontiformes > Protopteridae > Protopterus > Protopterus annectens. The sequence continues at coordinate 170,127,436 of NC_056729.1, read as the reverse complement.
ACTGAATACTCTATGCATACTGTTTATATCCATTAATGCCCCCCCCCCCAAATAAAAATTCTTAAAATACAAGCAATTTGTCCTCTAAAGGGCAGAGTTGATGAGCCAGAACAGTAAATTCATGATGTGGGAAGTGCCTGAACAAGGAAAACACCTATGCAGTTCAGCAACAGGAGCAGATCTTCCAACACACTTTAACAACAGAAATGCATTGTTTTATTCTAAATGTCTTGTACTATAGTCTTATAGGTTAAAGATAATTTCAATTACACCCACAAAAATCAAGCACTACACAAGTTTAAATCCTGAAAGCAGCCACGATTTATGTTACCAGTTACAATTCCAAAGTTTGCTATTTCATCTCTTCTGTCCACCCCACTATGAAATGCCTTTGACTCTTAACAGCTGCTCAGCCTGAAAACCCAGCTCAACAGATTGCAATAATTACCAAAACTCACATAATGAAAGCTACTGGGTTAAAAGCAAAAACTTTCTAAATGCATACCTTAAGTTGACAGTATATCACACATAAACCTTTTGACCTCCACTTCAATTGTATACCAGCAAGCAGAATTACTCTGACACTACCCCTCAAAACAATGCATATTTCTGGACAGCATACCTTTTTGATACTGCAAAAAATATATGACAACTGGTTAAGCTAAAACCCCATTTAGGTAACAAGACTCTCTCTCTCTTTCTCTCTCTGTGTGTCTCTCTCTCTCTCACACACACACACACACACACACACACACACACACACACACACACACACACACACACACACACACACACACACCTGGTATGGATATGCAAATCCTGGCCATAAAAAACACTATTTTCTCTACAGAAACATACACAGTTCAGGGCAATCTCTGTGAAACAAAAGCAACCGGGGCCGATTCCTACTACTGTGATTACGAACACACACACACACACACACACACACACACACACACACACACACACACACACACACACACACACACACACACCTGGTATGGATATGCAAATCCTGGCCATAAAAAACACTATTTTCTCTACAGAAACATACACAGTTCAGGGCAATCTCTGTGAAACAAAAGCAACCGGGGCCGATTCCTACTACTGTGATTACGAAGAGCAAATGACCTGGACCACCGAGTTTGTTTGATCTTTACCATTTACTAACAAAATACACCAGAGCTTAAATGGAAACTTTTGTCTTCATGAGAACTCTGCCTTTATAAGATGCTGCTACTTAGCAAGTTCATTTTCAGTACCATCCTTCACATCACCATGAAATAAGTTTATGCAAACAACAAACATGAAGGTCCCCCATTACTGTGTATTGGAGACCACTACCAGAACTATGACAGTCCCATTTTACGTTCAGAGCTCCAATTAACAGACACAAGCCTGGGTAGTCTTTTATGGTACAAAAACGCTGACGTTTGTAAACCTGCAAAACTGCGAGCAATGGTTTACACGTCAATACTCTTAAACTGGTAAATTATGGTTATAGAGCTGAAGCACTTTGGAGTGGATAAATTTGTAACTCTGGAACCATAGAACAGATGCTGCCTGAAGAAGAGATGCAACCTAACCAAATAAATAAAAACAGACTACAAAGTGCAGCATACAATTTTACACTAATGTGTATAAGGCAGTTAAACTGCTAGTACCAAATCAACCATTTGCAAACACAACACAGATATCACATTTATTGGCATTTGAACACCTTAAGGAGTATGCAAAAAAAGTGCAAAAATGCAGCCTTTAATATTTCATTCATCCAAGTCTCACAACACTTAATGATTAAAAGAAGCAAGGAGTGATGATCTAAGATTTGCTATTCCACGCATCCAATGGCATCACCTTCTGCATTTTAGCATGCTATTCAGCAGTGTGAGTTACAGCAGTTCATTCAAACACAATTAAAAACTGTAGCTCAACCCCACAGCTGCAATATCACACAAGAGACACATAAGTATTGATACACTTCAGCAAATATTTGACCAGTTGGAAATGACTGCACCTATAAAAATGACAGTGCACATCGACTTTTTTCTGTACCTGAGAAAGTTCAGCACAGCTACCTCAGGCTCTGTTCCCACATCTGAGAGGTGGAGGTGTCTATTTTTACTTTCTCCCTGTGCGGCTCACGGAAAGACCACACAATCCATCAGACAAAGCACTACCCTAATGCATGCTGTAATGTCCACAATTAGATGAGTTGACACTCACTGGTTGGTAACCTTACCCTGAGTAGTGCTCCATTCCCCGGCCCGGCTGCCGTTCTGTTCCTTTCCTCATGTTGCTGGGCTCGCTGCTGCCATTAATCCCTTCCTCATGTTGCTGCTGTCTGCTCCGTGGACTCACTGCTGCCATTAATCCCGGCTCATTAGTCCCGCTCCATGGGCTCACTGCTGCCATTAATCGTGGTGGGCTCCTGTTCCCCATGCTGCTGCCATTAATCCCGCCATTAACTTAACCGCCGGAAATGATGATGTGAACGGCCAGCCAGCCGGAAATGATGATGCGAGCTCCTTGAGTTCAATTCTGACTGGCTGGTAGCCTGATGGCACTGATGCCATTGTGCACATGATGACGTCAGCTCCGACAGCGGGATATTTTAAAACATTTAGAAAACAAAAAGAAAAAAAATCGGAAATGAAGGGGTGCCACTCGGGAATCGTGGCACCCCTTCATTTGGACCCCAAAACCCGGTAAAAACCGAGTAATTCAGAACGGTTGGGAGGTCTGGCAGGGTTAATGGCATTTTGCTATTGGCTAAATTGTATAGCTTTATACAGCCCTGGGTTCAATACATTTTTGTTATGTCTTAATGAACATGTACTTACCAAAAATGTTTTTTTTTTTTATTTTGATGGAGAGTGTTTTCTACAGCTGAAAGGAATTGCTGTGGGGCATCATTTGCCCCATTTATGAAAATTAGTTAATGGGTTTTCTTGAGGAGCAGATTATTTATGATACTGGTCATAACATCTTTTTTGGAGTTTATAGATATATGGTGTAGGCACCTGGATGATTGTTGGATGGTTTGGAAATCCAACTTGGTATATATGAATGAATTTATACAGTACCTTAATGAAAATAAATTGGGGATACAATTTAGTGTCAAATATGATCTCAAACAAATTTCCTTTTTAGATGTTATCACCAGCAATCGTGATGGTATTTTGTGTACTACTATACAGGAAAAATCCTCAGTTTTTAACACTTTATTACATGCAACAAGTTGTCATCCAGCTCACATTAATCGTAATATTCCAAAATCACACTTTCTTATACTTTCTTTTAGTTATAAAGATATGCTGATAACCCACAATTCCGTCAAAAACATTGACAGTTCAGGATTATTATAATATACCAAACAGGGTCAAAGATGAAACATTGAGATTAGTGACCAATTTTGGTAGCAACATTGGGTTCTTTAGGAATTTGACTAACAAATATTGGGATATTTTAATGTCGGAAAATAAGATATGTGAGTTAATACCAGCACATTGTTCATTCTCTTACAGAAGAGGTAGAACCATAGGTAATTGTTTAAATCACTATAAAAAACTATCAAATCTAACACTGGTAAACAAATAACTATGGAAGGTGTTACTTTGTTGGGCTGTCAATCTTGTGTGCATTGTTCTGCATGCAGTTATGTCAGGAAAACAAAACAATTCACATACAGTAATACAGCAAAAGTTTTTGACATCTTAACCCTGTACTTTGGATTGGCTAATTTATCTTGCTACATGTATTTGTTCAGCATTCTATGTTGAACAAACATCCAGATCATTAAAAACTCATACTTATGAACATGAATACATTAGAAATCTTTGCTCCTTTAATGCATCGTATAAACACACCGAGAAGCATCTTTCATTTAGTTTTATTGTTATTGTCCTTTGTAACCTACTCTGATTGATTCTTATAGTTATGTAATATTTTATATGCTCTACTAATTATTCCTTTTTTAATGGCAGCTTCTGCTCTAGATTCTACTAAAAACTTTACCAGCGCTGGTCTTTCATTTCGGACCCCCCCTAATTCTTTCTATTTGCCTATACTCTGATATCAATCCATGGGCTCCCATTACATTGGTTTATGGCATTGTACAGTGAATATGCTAGTTTGGCAGTGCCTTTCTTGCAGTTTGATATATATATATATATGTATATATGTATATATGTATATATATATATATATATATATATATATATATATATATATATATATATATATATATATGTGTGTGTGTGTGTGTGTGTGTGTGTGTGTGTGTATATATATATATATATATATATATATATATATATATATATATATATATATATATATATATATATATATATATATATATATATATATATATATATATATATATATATATAAACACATGAGTAGACAACACACACACACACACACACACACACACACACACACACACACACACATATATATATATATATATATATATATATATATATATATATACATGCACATATATATGGTTGCAGTTTAGTGTGTTGAATACATATCTTACTGACAGACTAAACTGCTGGCAATTTAAATAGAAAGTCTTTTTTTCTACCTTTATTAATTTTAAATAACTTGGTTATTGATTTTCATTTTTGGTGTGTTGGCTGTTCTTACAGGTTAGTGAAACTTTTTCTAATGCAGAAACTTATGGAAAGATCAAAAGCTTCCTTATCAGTAGTAGGAATGTGTGTGTGAGTGTATGCTGGTTATGGTGACATTTAGGGCTAGATAAGGTGATAGTTGAAATGTGGTTTGTATATGCATAGTTTTGTTTATGGGATTTGAGTATGTCTGTCCAAGTGTATATAGATTAGGGTTAGAGCTACAGCTAGGCAAGGTGATAACTTAAATGTTTTGTGTGTGTGATGATCTATGTGGAGTGCATATGTGTTTGTGTGTGCATATGTGTTTGTGTGTGTGTGCATGTGTGTTTGTGTGTGTGTGTGTGTATGTGTGTGTGTGTGTGTGTGTGTGTGTGTGTGTGTGTGTGTGTGTGTGTGTGTGTGTGTATGTAAATGTATGTCCAAATGTGTTATTTGTTGCCTCACAGCAAGAGGTTCTCCTGTTCGATTCTCGGCTGACTGACTTCTGCGTAGAGTCTGCATATCCTCCATGTGGTCGAGTGGCATTCGAAAGACATGCGTGAATGGGCGTGCCTTTGCTGAAGGTTGGGCATCAGGCTGACAACTCGGCACCATAAAAATCTACTGCCAATCATTAGCGGATCAGAGTTCCGATGTGGCGACTCCTAACCGGGAAAAGCTGAAAAGACAAACAAAAAAATTAGGGAAAAGGGTTTTATAAAGGTAATGTTTAGGGCTGGAGCTAGGGGTAGAGACAGGGTTTGAATTAAGGTTAGCACATATGATTAAAGTAGAGTGTGCTAGAGTTTTGATTTTCTTTTATTTTCTGTTTTAGTGATTGCAGGAAGAGAGCGTTTGTTGTTCTGTATTGTTTTATTTTTTCCAAAATGAAAATTTATGGGTAGATGTAGTACAGTTTAAAAATAAAATCAAACCTTGCTTCAGAAATGTATGCACTGCAGCAAAGTCTAGCATTTGAAGATGCTGCCTTAGTCACATGATGACTGTGCCTCATTGGGAGAGTAACTTGTTTTATCCCCCATCAGGAAGTATGTAACTCTGGAAAGAGAATGGCATCTTCAAACACTGTAACTAAAGTCACAAGAAATCCTAGTTTCAGATTTGTATGTACAGGCACTGTTCATTCAGGAAGTTACAGAAATTAGAGGATTTACTCCTGGAGGATATCTTTGCCAAAGATCTCAAGCAGTACTGTCTGCAAGGACTCTGAAATTTATATTTCGGACTTAAAATCTGGATAAAGTAAGGTCACAGTACATCTTTAGTTAGAAGCAGATATTTTCCTAATTTAGATATTACCTGGACTTTTTTCTTAGTATTATCTATTTAAATGTTTTATTTTCACTTTCATGTGAAAGTTATGTGCAGTCTGCACATTTATTGGGGAAGAAAATGCTTTAACTTATTTATTTAAATTTTAGAAATGTATTTTTCATCTTTGTATAATTTTAGCTGATGGTTTGTTTTTTAGCTTAATGATTTATGCATTTTTATCAATATACTTACAAGTGTGTGGTATTCATCAGTTGGTTGGCCACTGCTCAGAGCTAATTGCTAGCATTGGAATATTTAAATGTTGGCTTATTTAAGGATAAAAATGTAAGGTGTGCCTTTGCTTTGCTAGTTTTCATTAACTGGTGGCAGTGTACCATTAACTTGGGAAAGAAGGGCATTAGTGCTGGAGGGTTAACATTTTCTCCTATTTTGGAATATGTAATATGATTGTGTGTGTAAAAACTAATGTTGATATAGATTTGATTACTGTTGCTAACATTGTACTGGAAGGTACAGCACTCATTTGGATATGAGAGCGCTTGAATATTAGCCAAGGCAGCAGTGCTCATTTACTGAATACGTCTTAAGGCCAATTACCTTTCATAATGATTAGTACTAGTGACAACGTTAAAAGCCCATATTGTTGAGTGCATCACTCAGATATTGACATCAGGGTGTGGTACTTAAAATCCATTCCCCTATCCATAGACAGCACTCTGTGTGTGTGTGTGCATGTGTGTGTGTGTGTGTGTGTGTGTGTGTGTGTGTGTGTGTGTGTGTGTGTAGACACTTGTGTGTATATATATGTGTATATGAGCGTATATATTCAGTATCCACACACGCACAAACACAAGCGCACACACACACACACACACACACGCGCGCGCATGTACCTGCGCACATGCTTAAACTCACATAAAATTGTTACAGCAGTCATAGTCAGTTCTTCAGAAGCTAGGCGACTCAAAAAATAAATCTAGGTCCTCCAGCCTAAGAACATTGAGGGTGTCAGAAGACAGAAAAGGTAAAAAAAAAAAAAAAAACATTGCCTAGTTCTTGCAAAGCTGAACTGTTACAAAAAGATATAGGAGAAAATGTATTTTATTTTATTTTATTTCTTAAATGGATAACTCCATTAGGCAGAAATATCTTTTAGAGGTGTTCCATGGGTACTGTCTGATTAAATAACTTTTTTATAGTTAGACAGTATACAAGTTAAGAATGGAAAGTTCAAACCCAGGTCTAAAGGATGAAGTTCATTGGCAGGGCCTTATTTCTCTATATTAAACTGCTGAACAAATTTAGCAAGGGCTCAAAGCCTGGTCTTAGTCGACATCCATTCCACATAGGTGTAAGATATTTATCTTTCAGGCAAAATAAAATCCTCAGGGTGGCTGAGGCTGTTGACCCACTTTATTACACAGATTCCAAAATCTCAATGGATTATGATTACTAACAATAAATGAGGGTACAGGAAAGTGATTTTAAGCCCATTTTCTTTGTTAAAGAAGCAGCTGGTGAAATGTTGCATTTGATACTCTGCCATTTTAAGTACCACACTGTATAAATATCACAAGGGTGCAAAGGCCAGGATTTAGACTGGGATCTCTGTGAGGTAAATGCCTGTTGCTAGCTGATGCACAAACTGACCATGATGCAATGACTGTAACAAGTGAGAAAAAACAGACACCATTCCAACACAAATGCCTCTTCATCAAAATAAAAAAAAGACACTAAATTTAGCAGGGAAAAACAAAACTTACTTCAGAAAAACCAAAGTGATAACAAAGATGTGCAGGAGTAAAATTACTTTCTAATACCGAGATCCAAGATGGCTGCTGCCGTATAAGCACTATATCCACTTAACTCCTACAGGGAAAAACAAAAATAACTAAATATCTAGGTACAGGGACAAGTTATTCAACTCAAAATATGACCATCAGTTAGAGAAACATCGCCTCAAACTAGTACTGGATATATAAAAACCACAACGCTTTGTCAAAATGTAAGATTAATCTGGATCTGAGCAAGCACATGTGGCTGACTGATATTGTGAGGACTATTGTACTAGACTACTGAATCCAACAAAGGAGAATAACTGACAAATATCTTCAGAAAAATAAGCTGAGAGCACTGAAAATATAAAGACAAGAAAAGATGTCTAAGGAATCTGACAACATGGATGCACAAGTTACCAAAACCACATTTTCTGCACTTGCTTAACCTGAGAAAGACACAACAACAAAGAGACCTAGAACTGAAAAGCTAGAAGAATCGAGTGAAACTTTCCACTAAAGCTAAACAAGAGCAACCTGTGACTCTAGATGAACTGGAAACAGGCCTACAACCAATTCAAATGGCCATTCAAAAATTCTCAGGTAAAATGGAAACATCTGGGAGCTCTACTGCCCAGATAGCAAACAGGATGGAAATAACGGACGCCAAGGTACTAGAAAATGAAATTAAAATTGACCAACTTCAAAAAGACTCTGATAAAAACAAAAAATAAATTCATGATCTTCAACAAAAAATTATAGATCTAGAAGCAAGATCTAGACAAAATAATATAATCAGAGGTATTCCAGAAAGCACTGAACAGTCTAAGCTAATGCCACATATACAGGAAATCCTGGGAATACTGCTAGAGAACATGCACCTGACAAAACAGATCAATACTGAAAGAGCTCATAGAGCACTCAGACCTGCACCTAATATGGATAAACCAAGACAAGTTTATATTAAACTACTGAACTATCAAGATGTATCTACCATTCTATCAGCTGCAAAGAAAAAAAGACATATAATGTGGAATGGCAATAAAATCTACTTTACACAAGACCTCCCTTTACAAATAAAACAGGAAAGACAGAAGTTATCAGGTTTTTGTTCTTACCTGATCCAAAAGAACATAAATTTCCAGATGAGGTATCCAAATGTGCTTGCTTTTCAGCATAATGGCACCAAATACTCAGCCTCTACAGTAAAAGAAGCCAAAACAGCATTTATGAATGCTTTTAATGAAGTTCCCACAAATGAATGCAAAAGCAGAAATAAACTACAAAATCCTACTTCAATAGCTTCCCGATCACTTCCAGTTAGTGTTTTGACTGTTTTTAACTCATTCTTACCTAATTTTGGCATTAAATCCTTTCTGTATGTTTTTTCAATCAAAATTGTAGCCCTGTTGTATTTAGAAGTGCAAATCATGCTCCCAGGATGACTGCCTGACCTCTCAATTCGGTAAACATGCAAGATTTGAAGAAACAAGCACTTTTCCACAAAGTCTAAAGTTGGCAACAGCAGATTTGTGTCTAAATCATCGGAAAATGCAGAAATAAATACAAGAATAAGGACTAGAGACTTTAGAAGGGTTATTTCTAAAGAAACATTTCCAAACAACAAGGAAATGGAACTAAAACTTTTTCTTGATGCCACTAAGCTGCATGATGATGAGAACAACAGCAGATTCAACAGAAGATTCTAAAAGTAAAGTTGTGACACTAGAAGAAACTAAACTGTATATAGGACTTTTATAAGGACTCTAAAGTGGTACCTAACTCTAATTAACCTAAAAAAATGCAATAATTATTACATAACTTGCAAAGTGTGTACACACACACACACATATATATATATATATATATATATATATATATATATATATATATATATATATATGTGTGTGTGTATATATATATATATATATATATATGTGTATATATATATATATATATATATATATATCTATAAATATATATATATATATATATATATATATATATATATATATATATATATATATATATATATATACATATATCTCATTCCACATGATATAGGACTGATGTGGTTGGAAGAAGCACTTAGAATGAGGACAGATATTTCTGATAACGACATTTTTCTCTATCTAGAGTTGGCCGAACTCGTTCTCAAAAACATTATTTTGTTCTTTGAGGGAAAGTTTTATCAGCAGGAACAAGGAGAAGCCATGGGGGCCAGTTGTGCCCCCACATACACTGATATTATTTTATCAGTATAGGAAACCAAATTTGTACATGTATGACCTTATGCGCAATATTGGAAGCTGTACACTAGATACCTTGATGGCATCTGTATCTTTTGGACAGGAGATTTGGAAATATTGGAAGAATTCATGGATTATTTATCTCAAACCACTACCTTTCTCAGTTTACACATCAGGTAGCTTTTGAAAAATTTAACTACCTTGATGTGACAATATACAAGATAGGAAATGGATTTAAATCCATGGTTTACAGAAAACCAACATTTTCCAATACTTATATTAGCTATAGTAATGCGCATCCATTCTTTCAGAAAAGAGCATAACTAAAGGACAGTATGTTTGCATAAACCACATGACATCTTCGGATGTAGATTTTCAAAATTAATGTGGTGTACTAGAAACATTGTTTAACAACAGAGGATATCCTGCAAACTTTATTATTGCCATTCAAGCTGAAGTAGTTCAGAGAAGAAAGGATAAATATACACCTGTTTTAGGTACAGGTATAATTACCTCCATTAATGGGTCTATACAGAAATCAGTCCAACAAAATGTTGGTAGGGTATTTGTAAACAATTTTAGTGGGAATGCATATCAGGTTAAAACTATTCTTGAAAGAGAATGGAATAAGTTTTCTGAATTAACTGACCTAGATGTATTAAAGAATAAACATTTGAAAGCACTTTTTTGGAAAGGGCAATACATTAAGAATTTATTGGAATATGCTGCTAATGCCCAAGTTTTTACACATAAAAAGAGAGGTACTTATAGGTGTGGGGCATATGGCCAATGTATGTACATTTTACAGGGGGAAGAAGTTTATATTACAGCAAGACAAAAAACTTTATATAGTAAGAATTATTCCAATTGTAATTCTCAAGGGCTGGTTTACTTGGTAACATGCAGATCATGTGATGCCTTTTACACTGGAAAAAACGGAAAGGCATCTGAAATGTAGGATATATGAACACTTGAATGACGTGAAGAAAAGAAGTAATACGAATGCTTTTTATAGACATACATTGGAATGTCTCAATGCTAAATTCTTTTTCTCTGTTATTGAAATAACTCCCAAGGAAATAAGAGGGGGCCCTTGGGAGACTAAATTGGAGTTTAGAGAAACTTTTTTGCAGGTCACATTGGAAGCTAATAGACCCCCTGGGTTAAATTATCATATTTCTATATTACCCATTTTGAAGCTTATATCACCTAAGTTTTAATTTCTATTTTTAATTTTTATTGTTAATAAATAAAGAATATAGTTATATTTATGCATATTTATATACAGGCATATAATATCAAATAAGAATTTATATATATATATATATATATATATATATATATATATATATATATATATATATATATCTCACCAGGTCACAATTTCATATAGGTTTTATATATAATTATTATACTTATATATTTTATATATGTTTTTTATATGTGTTCTATATGTGGCGTATAAGTGCTGCTATAGGGAATTTCATAATATACACTATATATTTTTTACAAAAATGCTTTGATTTATGTAGGGATTTTATGGTTTACTATTAAAATTTTGAAATGAACTCTGTCGACTGTACTATTGTCAAACACGGAAGTTCGAAAACGGTAATATCGATGACAAAAAAACAACCTAGAAACGGGTTTTAACATGGGTCGAGATAGGTGTTCAGTGTTATTCCGAACTACAAACATTTCCCCTATCTCGACCCATGTTAAAACCCATTCCTAGGTTGTTTTTTTGTCATCGATATTACCATTTTCAAACTTCCGTGTTCGACAATAGTACAGTCGACAGAGTTCGTTTCAAAATTTTAATAGTAAACCGGATTTTATTATTGTGGAAGTGTGCCTTTAATGATTTCAATAGGCTCAATAATTAATGTTATGTGAATGCATATAAGGTGAAATGGTTTCTTGTTTTAACATTATGTCTGAAGAAGTCTGAGGGATACTTGGATGAAAATGCCATTGTTTTAAGTTCAGCGTTAATGTTTGTTAATAAAAGACCCTATATTCTACGTACACTCTTCATTAGTCCAGCATCTGGTTTATATATATATATATATATATATATATATATATATATATATATATATATGTGTTACAACATTTAATATCAGAAGACTAAAGGAGACTCAAGCATAATGCATTTCTTTAATTGTCTGAGATAATGAGTACTACATAGCATGCTTTCATAATGATGCATTACATAACTTTGAAAACAAAATTGCAAGAAATATTATATGTTAAACACACTAGTTGTCTTGAGAAAATTCTGCATCTACTAACAGGATGAAAGATGATATAAACTAAAGGTCATGATTTACTGCACAACTATTGCAGAATGATGTAATGACTACCAGATATATTTAGCCTATATAATGCTAAATGTGCATAGCACCTAATACAATGATATAACACTAGAAATGAATACAGTAGTGTTATCCTTATAGTAATAAGTGAACTTTGGTCTACTAGATTTGTCAAGGAAAGGGATAAGTTCCCTTTATGATACCGCATACCACCCTATCCTACAAAAAAATATACACAATGTAAATATATGGCTCTAAATAACTATGACAATACCCTATCTACAGTACTTTGTAGTTCAATGTCAACTAACACCTACTCCATTTTTCTAGATCTCATACCTATTATGACCATATTTATAACTCTGGGTGAGCTGGGAGATAGCTTGACAGTGCTTTGGGAATGGACACACATCTGGACTCTTATCGATGTGATGTTTTTAAACTGATTTACTATACTTTCAAACCATTTTATTCTAGGGATTTACTAGATACATGGTTAATTATCTGCCACTTTAATAAAAACTTCCTAGTTGTAATGTTAATCTCTTCCAGGCCAAGGAGTTATGTAAGTAGGTACAGAGGAAAGGCAGGGAGGGATAATGTACTGCTTGATTAAATCATAATACAAACTCATTTTTTATTAATGTTAAGGATATTAACCAACCTCATACACACTAACACTTAAAAAATAATTAACCTTATACAATGTGGAATATTGATTCTTGGAACGTAAACATATCTAAAAAAAGGAAATTATTTTTAATTTAGCTATAAAGTCAAAAGCAGATATAATCATGATGCAGGAGACTCATATGCTAACTGAACAATGGAAACAGGAGTTACGGAAAAAATGAATTAAAACAATTGTAGTCACAGGGGACAAGTCAAACAGCAAAGGTGTTGCAATTATTGTCAAGCAAACATTTCAAAACACTATTCTAGAGCATGATACTGATCCGGAGGGCAGATGGTGCTACATAAAGATCAAATTCCCAAATATTAATAAATCTATATTTCTCCTAAATATTTATGCACCATGCATAAAACAACAGGATTTCATAGTATCCATATATAAGTTTTTATCTAATTTCCCTGACCATTATTATATTATAGGAGGAGATTGGAACATTGTTCGAAACCCTCTCATAGATAGATCAAACACTAGGACTTCATATAACTCGCAAGCAACTGATGCACTCAATGAGTTAAAAAGAGACTTTATACTGGTTGATTCATACCACATTCAGACAATAAATTTATTTTATTTATTTATTTTTATTTTACATTTGTTGACCAGGATAGTCCAACTGGATACATGTCCATTTTCAGCGGAGGCCCGGGGAGAAAAGCTCAAAAACTAACAAAAACTAACAAACAGATAAAGACAAGCAAATTACAGTATATGCGCAAACATATTATATTAACATACAAGTTACAGTCTCACATTTCAAGCCTATGAAGAATACGTTTTATATGCAGAAATATATACAAATATGTTACAGTTTCTCTTATCAAACTTATAGGTGCAGCTATATACAGAGTATCTGCAGTGATGTTACAGTTTCTTTTTTCAAACTTTTAGTGTAAGAGGTAAGTATGGAAGTGGAAATGACAATGGTGTATCCTGTAGGACGTTCCTGTGGCAAACCTGGCAATTTGATTGTAGCAGCTAGAGAGTTTGCTGAGATCAGTTTTGTTCAAGTTAGTGAGTATTGGCGAGGCATAGAGTAGAGGTGAAAGCAGATGGGTACGGGCAATGGCAGTCCTAGCTAGAGGGGTGAGAAAAGGTTTGTTTTTGTATAGGGAGCAAAGTTTTTTTATTAACAGTTTTAATAGTTTGGTTTACATGCATATCATATTTGAGGTTGTTGTCTATTATAACACCCAGGAGTTTGGTACACATATCTGGTGAGATTATGGTCCCATTGTTAGATGTTATAGTAAATGAAGCTTGAGAGGATTTGTGAGTAGGGGAGAAAAGCAATATCTTTGTTTTGTTAGGGTTTAATATCAGCTGTTGATTAGAAATTCAGTTTTCCACTGTATTAAAGGTTTTCTGGGTTAAACTAAGGAGATCTGTAGGGGTAGAGGCTGAGAAAATCAGAGTGGAGTCATTGGTATATTGTATACAGGTTGCATCTGGGATTACAGTGTGGAGGTAATTGATAAAGAGGAAGAAAAGAAGGAGACCTAATATGGAGCCTTGAGGGACACCACGGGTAATGGGGAGAAGGGTGGAGAGTTTGTCCTGCCAAAGGACAGCCTGCTGTTTTCCACTAAGATAAGATCGAAACCATTGTATTGCATGGTTGTTTAGGGATATTTTCTTTAAGGTAAGTAAGAGTAGCTGGTGGTTAACCATGTTGAAGGCCTTGGGAAGATTAAGAAACAGAGCAGAAGATAGTTTTTGTTGTTAAAGTTGGAATTTATGACATTAGAAAAGGAGAGGAGGGCTGAGGTGGTACTGTGCTGTGGTCTAACTCCATGCTGGGAGTTGGCCAGAAGATTATGTTGAATAAGGTAGTATAAGAGTTGTTTATGGATACACTTTTCCATAATTTTAGCCAGAGGGGAAAGGATAGCTATTGGTCTACAGTTTGACAGCTCAATGGAGCTGCCTCCTTTGTGGAGTGGTATGACATGTGATATTTTCCAGATAGAGGGGATTGAGGCTTCAGTTATGGTTCTGTTTATCAAACTGGAGACAGGGTATGCTACAACATCAGCAGCTTTTTGCAGGTAATCTGCAGGGAGGAGGTCAGCTGAAAGGGTGGTTGGTTTGAGTTTTTTAATTAGGGCTCTAATGAGTGAAGTCAGAACTTTTTGGAAGCTAAAGGAGAGAATGTGACTGGGTTTAAGGTTTCAGTGTTAGGACAAGTGGGTTTAAGTTTGCTAGCAAGGGTCTGGATGGTTTCTGTAAAGAAACTGTTGAAGGTATTGGCAATGGACTCTGGCAATATCTGGGTTGGGGCTGAGGAGGTTGGAACTGTGGATTGCCCTGGATGGAGGAGTTTGTTAATACCTGCCCAGAACTTATGTGTCTTGTTGTGGTTTTCTGCTGTAGATGGCAGAAATATTTTTTTTTGTCTAGTAATATGGATTTTTTTGTATCATTCCTATATTGTTGAAATTTGAGTTGATCTTGTGGGGCTTTAGAGGAGTGCCAGGTGTTCCAGGCATTATTTCTTTGGATGATCTTTTGTTTGGTTTCTTTAGTGAGCCAGGAGGCAATTTTTGTTTTAATTCTAATAGACGTGCAGGTGCATGGTTGTCAAGGATGGTCAGGAATGTGTTATTAAAATGTGTTACTGCTTCATCTAGTGGTAGTCATTTTAGAATTGTTCAATTGCATAATTTAAGTTCTTCTAAGAATTTATTAAGGTTGAAGTTTTTGTTATTTCTCATTGTTTTATAGGTGGGTAGATGTGGACATTCAACTTTATGCCTAATAGTATACGTTAAGAAATGATCACTTAGATCTTCAGAGAGAGTACCTGATTTGTACATGTGGTGGAGGCTATTAATTAGTATCCAGTCTAGGAAACCTCAGAGCCTGTGATTAAAGTAAGAGGCATTTTCCTTGCTTTTTTACTTGCTTTGCATAATGACAAATATACATTCTACTCCACTCTGAATGTCACAGAACTTGGTCTAGACTGGATTTTTTTCCTAATATCAAATACATTTCTGAATTTTGATATAGCACATAATACAGATCCAAGATTCTTCTCAGATCATTCCAAAATAATGCTTACTATTAGCTGGTTTGGAAAGACAGACAACAACACTAATCAATTTAACTGGACCTTAAATCCCAGTCTGTAAACTAAAGAGGAAATAATTCAGGAAGTAGAACATATACTTAAAGACCTTCTTACACAATCAGACTCTTCCTAAATGCCCTTTGATATCCAATGGGCCTTGGTGAAGGCTGTAATTAGAGGTATAATAATCAGTAAAGCATCGTACTATAAGAAAAAACACACAGCTAAAGAGATATCACTCAAAATCAAAATTACTGAACTTGAAAATAAATTACAAGTAAACTATGACCAAGAAATATAAAACAATTAGCTCTACAACAGAAATAATTATATCTTTTAAATGCTAATAATCTCTCTTTTCAAGAAATAAAAACAATAGCCAATTATCCTGCATGGGCACAAATGCCATCCAAATTCCTAGCCAACCTAATAAATCAAAGAAAACCACTACAAATTATTCCGGAACTTGTATACAAAAATAAAAAGTACAGCTCCAACCAGGACAAGGTCAAGGTCCAACTATTTGAGGAATTGTACTTGCATGCATACACAGAACAATCCAACACTATAACAAACCAGGAAATGGAAATATTCTTGAAACAACTAAACTTTCCAACAACAAGTTCAGAGAGAACACCTCTCATCTCCCATTATGCCACAAGAAGTAATTATAGCGTTAAAAATCTTAAGCCGAATAAATCCCCAGGACCAGACGGATTCACAGTGGAATTTTATAATGCTTTTATTCTAACAACTCCTAAAATATTATTAAATCTTTATAACTATATTATAATTAATAATATTACTGATCAGCATCTAAATGCATCAAAAATGATATTTGTTCTTAGCTGACCCTAAAAACCCAGGAAACTACAGACCCATATCTCGAATCAATATGAACATAAAGATATTTGCCTCCATCTTAGCCAACAGATTAACAACAGTGATAACTAGCATCATTTCACCCTATCAGTCTGGTTTTATTCAACAAAGACAAACCTATGACAACACCATAACACTGGATACTATGATTACCTTGTCTAGTCAGAAAAACTCCCTGCTCTTTGCTCTGGTAATAGACGCATCCAAGGCTTTCGACAGAATCAATCAAAAATTCTTATTTTCAGTACTACCATATTTCAGCATTCCCCCAGAATTTATAACATTCATTAAAGTATTGGTGCTGCGGTACCGTTGTCACCTCACAGTAAGACATTGTCCTTTTCAATTCTTTGCTAAAGCGTCTTCTGTGTGGTGACATGCGTGAATGGGCGTACCTTCGTTGAAGGTTGTGCATCAGGGCTGGCAACTCGGCACGTAAAAATCTACTACCAATCATTAGCGGACCGGAGTTCCGCTGTGGCGACCTCTAACTGGGAAAAGCCGAAAGACACAAAATTAAAGTATTATACTCCAAAGCACATACTATGCTACAGATTAATGAAAGATTGTCTTCTAGAATAGATATTAAAAATGGAACTAGACAAGGATGCCCCATCACCATATCTCTTCAATTTGTATATACAACTATTATTTCTACTTATTACACAAAAAACCTATCAACAGATACTAAATTTATATAATGCAATGATTCCTTTTACAGCCTTCGCAGATGACCAGAACCTATATTTTATAACAACCAGCTCTGATATTGAGAAAATCTTAACCTCTATAAGTGAATACTCAAAATTCTCTAGCTATAAAATACACCCAGAAAAATCACTAGTATTTCCTGCCAATCTATCCTCCAAACTATCAATATACCCACTGCCCACAGAAATTAAATTTAAGCACACTATGAAATACCTTGGAATTATTTTTCATCAAGACCCATCGTTGGTGTACCAAAGCAATGTAACAAACCTATGGTCAACAATACAACAGGACCTTCATAGATAGGAAAAACTTCATTTATCTGTACTAGCCAGGGTTGCCATTATTAAAATGAACATTCTACCCAGAATGTTATACCTATTCAATGTTACTGACAAACCAATACAAGCTAACTTCTTCCATTAACTACACTATTCTCTTTCCAAGTTTGTATGGTATGCTAAATCAGTCAGAGTTGCATATAAAAACTGATTCTCCCTGAAGAAAAAGGAGGCTTAGCTCTCCCAGACTTTAAACTATACTATGACATAATAAGAGTCAACAGGCTACTGGCAATATCTGAATATAATCCAAGCAAAAAATATTGTCTCCTACTTGGATAACCCTATACTATAACTATATTAAATCATTAAGCATAAATCCCCAGGCTCTCCCTTACTTGGACAAAAATAGTTTGAAGAACATGAAGTTACATAAAACAATTGGAGACAAAATAAAGGCACTGCAAAAACTTATCAACCCCCTGAATTTATGTAATGCCTTTATTATAATGCAACCTCTGCATATGAATCCTAATCTTAAGATTAAGGATAAAATGATAAACTTAAAACCATACCCCTTGCTAAGGGAGTTGACAGTGTTAGACCTTTATTCATATAGGAATCAATCCCTCACAGAGCTGAGAAAAACTTTGAGCTTACCTAAACAATATCTAATTATGCTAAGACAAATCAGAGATATGTGTGCTAGTATACTAAATAATCCTGTAATCACACAGTGAGACATAAGTTTAGTCAAAACACCTGGTCTCTACTAACATTGAGAAAAAAATGATATCTTGCTCGTACAAACTAATATTGTTAGTAAGGTACAAAGAAAAGACACTTTTCTCAAAATACTGGCATAGATCCACTAATTCTAATGACCAAATGACTCAATCTGTTCAAATGACAATAAAATATATTCCCTTCAGAAAACTGAGCTACACTCAGTTCATGATACTAAATAATGTGTACCTTACCCCGACACAAATACATTTAAACCCACTTCGTCCACCTTATGTTCACATTCTGATAGCCAGAATGCTGAAATACTTCATATATTCTGGATCTGTAGATGCTCATACAAATTATGGTGTTAACTCAAAGTCAGATTAAGCAAATTGGGATATGAAAAATCGACATTATCCTGGAAATTTGCCCTAGTACTTGTTCCCTCTGTGAAGCTAAAGAAACAACAAGAAAGAATATTAATTACACTATTCACACTTATTATATTACACTGAACTGCAAAGACAGAACTCAGATGTCTTGGAATGAATTCAGACAAATAGCTATTAAATACATAAGAGCACACAGATTTTTACTGCATACTCAAAAATGAAATAAACATTTCGCTGAATTTTGGAACTCGCTAATGGATCATATACTGAGATAGCACCCACTGACTCCTACCAATGTCTAATAATTAAGAAATAAAATTGTATTTTTTCTCTACACTCCATCCCCAAAACCTCTCCCCATCCATCATTTCCTTATAATCAATACATTTTTGGGATACTTGTTATAATTAAGCCTAATTTTATTCTTCCTCAATAGAAATAATTACATACCAAGTACACCTACAATGTCATCATATTGATTGTGTTTTACTGGCAAGCAGTATATATGTACATATGTATATATGTATATAGTTTATTGAATGAGTTCATATTTTCCTCAACGTTTGCTAATCATGTCACTCTATTACATTTCATTGTACTTAACACTGTTATCTAACTATTTTTGTTTTCTGGTCTGTTATGTTTGTTCTTGGTATTGAACTCAATGGAAATGTTCACAAGTAAGACCAGGAACCAATACAGGATAAAATCCATAAAGCAACAGAACCAAAAGGTGACTTCCACAAACTCGATCAGATTTTATTTAATGTTTTTGTCAGCATATATCAGTTGACTTCTTCAGAATAATTAAAACTGCAATTAAAGCACAAATAAATACCATTCAGAGAACATCACCTGACTCAGTTTAACTAATAAAAAACATCTTACAATAAAACATGTAAATTAATTAAAGTTGTATTCTACAGAAAATGTATATTCTAAAAAAACACACAAAACATATAAACACCTTATAGTACTAAACAAACACAAAAAATAAAAAAAAAACTATAAGACAGTTGATTTAAACATGATGAAGCTTAAAAAATACTAAATTTTGATTTAATTAAGTTTAACTAAACTACATAAAACCGCAGTTTTAGAAGACTGCTCAGACTAAGACTGTCATTGACACCTGGGAAAGTGAGAGCATTTAATCTCACTTGCCAACATAGTTCCTTAAATTCAAGGAGATCTTTCCATGGTCCCCCTCTAGGATCTTGGGGGACCTTTTCAACAATCAAAAAATTAAACTCATGGTTGGGATTTTTTTTCCAAGTGTTTAGATAAAGCACTATTCGAATTATGATGTTTAAGATCCCTCCCATGTTCATAGAGTCTTTTAGTCTCCTCTTAGTTTTCCAGATGTAAAAACTTTACATTTTGTGCAAAGGGTGGCATAAACATCTCCTTGTGTATTACAGGAGAATCTTCCTGATGGTCTAATAACAGTGTGGCTGATTTTACTCTTCTCAGTGCTTAAAATGAAACTACATTGGCCACAAAACCCACATTTTTTGGTCCCTAAACCACTACGATGGGTTAAGTTGTTGGCATCCCTTTCCAACAAATTCTTAATGGTGGCCCCTCTTCTAAAAATTAAATTGGGTTCGTTTCCCACCTTCTCCAAAAACCCCTCTTGACTAAAAAATCCTCCAATTTTTCTTTAAAATATTGTAAATACTCTGATGATCTGCTGAAAATGTAGTAATAAAGGAATAAGAATATTCCTTATTATTGCTTCTTTGAAAGGTAGAATGGATACTAAAGTTGGGGTCCAGATCCGCATTTAGTTAAGGCTTGAAAATGCCTTCAACCCTCTTTTTTCCAAACTTCATTGTACACATTCTCAACCAAATCAATAGGGTACTCCCTAGAAATAATTTCCTTCATTATACTACATTGTAAGTAGAAATCTTCATTCCTACTGACCGTCCTTGAGATTCTCACATATTGACCTTTAACTAGGCCCTTTTTGACGTGTGTTGGGTGGTTACTTTGGTAATGAAGGAGACTGTTGCAGTAGGTAGGTTTTCTATAAAGACTACTTACAAATTGTGAATGCCTCACATCTTTCTTAAGCTGTACATTTAAATAATTAGTATCATGCAGTCTATGTGAGTTGGTAAACTTTAAAAACTCGTTAGTACCATTTAAGTAAACTAAAAATTCATGTACATCGTTACTATCCCCATTCCACAAAAAAAACAAAAAAAAACAAATCATCTGTGTAACATAAATACATATTCCACTTGTTCGGAAAGGAAGATGTAAAAAGGAATTTTTTTCCCACATTAGCATAATGATGCTAGCAAAAATGAAGGCACAAGAGGCCCCCATGGCAACCCCTGTTTTCTGTACAAAATACTGTCCTTCAAAAAAGACAAAATTGTATTTTAAAATAATTTCCATAAGAGTCACCAATACTTCCACTTGATCATTGCTAAATACCTGGCTTTCATAAAAAAAAATTCCTCAAATCATTGAATCCCTACTAAATGTGGGAATAACATTAAAAAGGTTGAGCACATCAGTAGTGAGGAAGGATGTTCTATTGTCATAAGGAAGTTTGTTTAGTTTACTTAAGAACTGTCAGGAATCAACACAAATGTGTTCTTCACCATTTAGGACATGTTTGAGCATGAAATCAACATATTTCCATAAAGAATGGGTCTTGGATCCATGTGCACTCACTATTGGTCTCATGGGTGGTTTATTCCTATCTTTATGTATTTTTGGGATGCCGAAAATATTTAGTACCCGAGGATATTTAGTAAAAAGAAAATTAGCTAGACCTACATCAATTTGTCCTTGGTCCTGCATGCCTTTCAACAATAAATCTATTTTATGATAGGAAATGTTGACAAAGTTTATAGAAACTTCTTCATAAACCGTCCCATCAAGAAGTAAAACATTCATTCTATTGTTATATTCCTGTTTAGTCATTATTACAACTCCACCCCTTTATCTGGCTTCATAACTCGAATAGATTTATCCTGACAAAGTTTCTTTAACAGAATATTTTCATTCCTTGACAGATTAAAAATAACATCTTCAGATTTGTGTTTGAGTAAAACCGTGAATTCAAATTCACACTTATTTTCAAAAAATACTAAAAAGTTAGAAAGGGGAGGGTTAAACAAACTCCTTTTGCGTAACACATTGCTACTTTCAACATTTGGCAAGGAATCAAACAGCAACTTGAAATTCAAGTTCCTTACAAATAATTTCAAGTCCAAAATGAGTTCATCTAGGCTTGAATGCCTAGTAGGAATGAAATGAAATCCTTTACTAAATAAATTAGCAGTTTCTATGCCAAAAGACTGGGAAGTAAAATATAAGCAGTAAAATCACCTTCAGAGTTCAGCAAGGTGGAAGGAAACTCCACGAGGTCGCTTGTCTCATTGTTGATACTGCCCCCACAACAACCAATATTGGAAAATCCTACATAGGAATCAAGTTCAAAGCACAAATTGCCCACAACAGTCCCAAAGCAGTGTAGTTCCACCTCGCTTACTGCCTCGTCGAATTCTGGCATTGTGAGTTCTGTTTGAAGCCCTGACCCCTGTAATTCCATTGGGGCCTGTAGTTCACTTGGCATGCCTGGTTCTGTATTCTCTCTGATTTCCATGGAAGTTTCTGCCCTAAAGGGACCTGATTGGATGGATGAGAATCAGTAGTTCCTCCTGTAATGGAATTGCCATTGGTAAAATCCGTAATATGAGAGTTCGTAGAGGAACTAGAGGATGGTTTGGGGTAAGCAACCCCAGAATTATATGCTTTTTTGTCCCTCTCTAACGTTTTCTCTTTACGAACCCTCACCTCTCCAGTAAGTTTATCTATTTTGTTGAACACCCCTTTATATGCCAATGTGGAGTGTTCAAACAATAAATCTTCGTGCAGCGTCTTATCTAATTCAGTCAATTCATGATGTAATGTTTCAATAGATTTTTGATTATGTTTAATGAGTATATCAAGTAGTTCTAGCCCTTGCCTGTCAAATAAGGCAAAACGTTCACAATGCAGAGGTGAAGCAACAATCAACCCATTCAGGTATTTCCTGTGTCTAAGCCCTTTCGGTACAAGCTTATTTTTGATAGACTCCAAAAAATAAGCATTTTCAAGCTGTAATTTTCTACATCTTAGTAATTTATTCTCAAAGATAGACAGGGATTGTTGAAAGGTATTACCTTGTTGTACCACACCACCGTGCTTTTCAAAAGTAAAGTCTCTATTGAACCAGTTCTTGACAATGAAATTACTTTGAGAATTGGTGTCAGGGTTGTTAATGTTTAACCTCCCTTGTGCATTTCCACTACAAGGAATCTCTGCCCTGGAGGAATGCTATCCCCTTGAGATAATTCCAAGGAAAAATTGCTTCTATTCACCACGGGTACCTCACGAGAAAATTGCTGTATTAATTGAATTACAAGTCCAATGTTCTCAACAGGGTCTTCCCCTAAAGTAATGATACAAGGAGGGAAACTCATCATCAGGTATGGTCACCAACAAACTCCACAAGTAAAACCAGGAATTAATACAGGATAAAATCCACAAAAAAAACAGAACCAAAAGGTGACTTCCACAAACTCGATCAGATTTTATTTAGCACTTTCGTCAGCATATATCAGTTGACTAGTTCAGAATAATTAAAACTGCAATTAAAGCACAAATAAATACCATTCAGAGAACATCACCTGACTCAGTTTAGCTAATAAAAACATCTTAGAATAAAAAATGTAAAGTTTTCTTTTACTTACAATACATCCAATAAAGCATTTCATTTCCAAGTAAATATGCAAATAGTAAAAACTTACACTGGAAAAAGAAAACAAAGCATTCTGAAATGTTAGGAGATGTTATGAGATGGTCAAAACATTTTCTGTAACTAGTAAACTAAAATTTATTTGTGCCTGTTAATAAAAACATACTGTCAGTTGTTGTTTTGTGGCTTTAATTTAAACTAGAATCTTCATTGCCCTTTTTTAAGAGACCAGTTGACATAATGGTTAAGGTCATTACCTCACATGCGCAAAGGAGAAGGTATGATCTTGACCTCTGGCCAATGCCAGTTTGGTGTTTGCATGTTCTCCCTATGTCTCTGTGGGTTCCTTCCACCTCTGAAAAAACATGCTGAGTGTTTCCATCTCAGACCCACCAATGAATGGAGCTATGGGCTACTCTACATGGTGCTCTATAGGAGAAGAGTTGTAGCGACCAACTGCTTTGGGGATCTACTATGGTGTTCCGTATCCCCAAGATAAGAGAACGTGGATTATATACTGTGTAAAATATGGCTGTAGGTGATTCGGTCATGTTGACTAATGTTGTCAAATGGGTATGATAAGTGGGATGAGGACCCAGCTGACTCCGACCTATGTTAGGGACTAATGCAAATGGTAGGAGAAGAATATGTGCCCCTCCTGGCCAGTGTGTGCCACCATAAAGTCCAGCAGTCCTGGGCCAATAAGCAACTGGCTGGCCCGTGCTCAGTTGCCCAGCCTGGGTTACCTGGGATAGGTCTGTTGAGCGAAAGTAGGAAGTAAAACCCATCAACCTGCCAAAGTTGAACTAAGAACTGCTACACTCAGTGTAAGTTCACTGACAGGATGGAGCTTGGCAGTGGATGACGTGATAGTACGGATTAGGCTAGACAGCTTATGTATCCAAGAGACAGCAAAGCCACTTGGCTTGGGATCCAGAGTCTACTACTCAGGAAGAGGACATGCTATAAATTTTGTCAGAATTGTGTTGAAATATAGGCTTCAGAAGGCAGTAAGGGATATCATCAGAATTAGTGACAGACTCATGAGAATCAGACTCCAGTATAATGATAGGGCAGTATTTATAATCTCAGCCTATGTTCCACAGCAGAGTTGTGATAGAGAGGAAAAGAGTGCATTCATACAGCAGTTGCAGGACCTAGTAAATAAAGCAGGGCAACATGAACTGGTCTTGATAATGGGTGACTAATGTACATACCAGGACAGATAGAACAGGATATGAAGACTACCTGGGTCTACATGGGTGAGGCAACAGGAATAAAGAAAGAGAGGCCATTCTAGGCTTCTGTCTGGCAAATGACTTGATATTAGCCAACACATGGTTCAAAAAGAGAGACAGCCACAAGATCACATACAAGAATGGCCAACATGCAACACAGGTAGACTTCCTCCTAGTAACAAAAGGGCACTGTGGTAGAATCAGTGATTGGAAAGTCATTCCCAGTGAAACATTTGGCCCACAGCTAAACCACTGGTTGCCACAATAAGCTGCAAGCAATGGTCAGGGAAAGCTCTAAATTCAACGGAGACCAGGCTGAAGATCTGGAAGTTGACTGGAGAGAAAGTACAACAGTTCAAGGAATTATTCAGTGCTCTAACACCCTAAGAAAAAGAGGAAATATGTGGAGCTGAAGAAGAATAGAAGTGCATCAAAAAAGCATGTGTGAAGACTACAGAAAAGATATGTGGCTGAGCCGGGTATGTAAATAAGATAATTTAAGGAAAGCTGGTAGTGGAATGCAGAAGTCCAGGAAGTCTTCGAAAGAAAGAAAGAGTGCAGGAAAAAATGGGAAATAAAAAAAGATGGGCAAGGCTAGAAAATCTGGAATACTGGCTGGCTACCAAAGAAGCTAAAAAAGGAGTTGCAGTAGCAAAGAATAGGGCAAATGAGGCACTCTAGCTCTTGGA
Organism: Protopterus annectens; assembly: GCF_019279795.1. Taxonomy (NCBI): domain Eukaryota; kingdom Metazoa; phylum Chordata; order Ceratodontiformes; family Protopteridae; genus Protopterus; species Protopterus annectens. The sequence continues at coordinate 170,101,725 of NC_056729.1, read as the reverse complement.
AAGTGACTCAGTGGGTGGCGCAAAGAAACTATATCAGGTTGCAAGACAACGACAGAAAGATAAAGAAGATAGTCAGACACCCTTCATAAGGGATGCCAGCAACAACCTGCTCACCAGTCCACAGGACATCAAAGGCAGATGGAAAGAGTACTTCCAGCATCTTCTAAATGAATAAAACCCCACCCATTGAAGCTGTATTCCCCAAGATACAGCCTATGATGAGAGGAGAAGAAGAGGAGCCCACCCTGGAAGGAGTAAAAATAGCACTAAGGAAAATAAAGTCATGGAAAGCAGCAGGCTCAGAAGAGGTCGCAGCAGATATGATAAAAATGCTGATTGAGATAGGGGAGAAATGGCTCCTGAGGGTACTCTTAGCAGTGTGGAGAGAAAGGTATATCTCAGATGACTAGACAATAGGCATACTTGTGCCAGTGTACAAGAAGAAAGGGAACCTCCACAACTGTGGTCAGTACGAGAAATCAAACTCATGTCACATTGCATGACAGTTTTGGAGATGGTGACTGATAAATAGATACATAGAGTAGTAGAAAGTAAGATGGGGATGTGCAGTTCAGATTCAAATCGGGATGCAGCACAACTGACTCGATGTTTGCAGTGAGAGATATAGTTGAGAAGAAGCTAGAGATGAGGAAAGAGTCCAATTGGGGATTCCTAGACTTGTAGAAAGCATATGACATGGTCTCAAGAAAAATTAATTGGGCAGTACTTTGGTGGTTTGAAGTCCCAAAAGCATTGGTAGAATTAGTGCAGGCTATGTACAAGGACCCAATGAATCAAGTATGAACAGTGTTTGGTCTCACAGAGGGGTTACCAGTGGGAGTGGGTATGCATCAGGTTTCAGCTCTGAGCAAGAACTTCAACAAAGGATAGGGGAAGAATACAGAACTGAAGGCACTTGGGATAAAACTAAATAGAGATAAGACAGTGGTAATGGCAGAAAATTGGGAAAATCAGAAGAAACTGAGAACTGAAATAGAAGGGAAGGTAGTGGAACAGGTTAATAACTTCAAGTATCTGGGAGGGGTGGTTCAGGAGAAGGGAAGTCTGAATGAAGAGGTCAAAACTAGAATCAGAGGGGCTGCAACCAACTGGCATAGAGTGTCAGGTGTAGTCTATGACAGAAGAATGCCAAAGAAGCTGAAAGGTAAGATGTACAAGACAGTGATGCAACCAGTACTATTGTATGGTACAGAAACTGGGGTACTGAAGGCAGAACAGATGAAGAAGCTAGAGGTGATGGAAATAAAGTGCCTGAGATGGGTGGTAAGATGCACACCATGGGACAGACGAAGTAATGAGGGCATAACAACAGAAGCCAAAGTAGTTACAGTTGCAGAAAATATCAACAAGAATAGATTATGGTGGCTCAGGCACATGTGCAGAAAAGCAGTAGGCAATCTGGTGAAGATTTCAGACAGACAGGAAGAAGGTAAGAGGAAATGAGGGCATCCAGCAAAAGGCGGATGGATTGTGTGGCAACAGATCTGCGACAGTCAGACATGAGTGTCGAATAAGGCAAGAGTGTAGCATTGAATCAAGAGAGATGGTAACAGTTAACACAACACCTTGATCCCATGTAGAAAAATGGGAAAAGGGGGGCTGATGATGATGATGATGATGATGTTCATTGCCCTTTCATGCAGTAGATCTGCTCCAAAGGTGTCTTCAAACAGTAACTGTTATCTAACTACGAATAAGAGAGAGACCTTTTATTTATAAACCCCTTAAACAAAATTTCCCTTGGCTTTATTTTGAATTTTATAAGACTTCCTTCCTACTTTCACTGCTTTCACAGTTACGTGTTCAAAGGTGAAGGCTATGATTCAGTAAACAGAAATGAAATGAGAAAATGATACGCCCTAGTGCAGCAACCACCAAGCAGTTGACTGCAATAATACACACATTCATGTAGCAGTAAATGCAAGTGTCTACAGTTTTACATATTTAGATTTATATATTATACTTCCATAAAACGTGTAAGCACAAAGCAATCTTTCTTTTTTACCTTTATCTTTTTAAGAAGTATCTGCACAGGGTGGTATTTTTTATTATATTCATCGAATCACAGCTTTATGAAAGCTCTGTGTTGACTTGTGATCCATCAGAGTGCTGCAGATGATGAGAACAGGAAGAGCACTAAACTTGCCTCCCCCAAAGGAACTATGTTAAAGTCCATCCCCAAGTTCCCAAGTTGCACTGGCTCGGGAGTCAAAGTAACATTTTTGTTGAGCTGTAATTCAATCTAGTGTGGCATGACAAACTGATATAGACCCTTCATACACATTATTTTAAGCTGATACAACTCCAGTACAATTATTTACTTTTTATGCATTGCCCTTCTAAAACACTTAACTTTTTCAGATTTTGTTGCAGCCTTCTCCATAATGGTTACATCAGGAGTAACTACAGTTAACAGAGATGGAGTGCAGATATTGGATTGATTGAAAATAGATAAAGGAAGAAAGCAGGGATGTCCACTAGTCCTAGTCCTGACTGACCTTGACTTTGAACCAATGGCTTATGAAATTAGAAATAAATTATAGACAGCTAAGCTGAAGTCAGACAGATGGGCAACAATGCAATTGTTTTTTTTTTCTATAACCATGCTATTTCTTTGCTGATTCTGAGTGTGTCCTCTGAGAAGTCTCAGGGTCTTTGATGAATCTTCTGGATACTTTTTAATGAGGAGAATATTAAGATTTTGTCTATCCAATATACTCTGTCAGAACGTGTAAAGGAAGGATTTAGATCCATGTGGGATGGAAGTTAGAATAATGTTGACATTGTCTGACTCAAATATAATTTATATGAATTGTAATCAGGCTAGCCAAATGACAACAGACTACATAGAACACTGTAAATACCAGCCCTGCCTTTAGAACAAAGGATCAAAGGCATTAGATTTCATTTTTACCGAATTGGTATACTTAATCTTGACCCTGACTTCTGTTCCTCTGGGAAATTCTCTGAAATGAGGAAAAAAGGCTCTTTGAATTTATCTGGTAGACGAAGGCCAGACTGCTGAACTTCACTGGATGCATATGACCTTGGGTAGATTAAGGATCCCAGATTACAACATTGACATACAGACAGCAAAATTACAGTAATGATTGTTTTGGATAATGTCTGTATATCAAATTACTCTAGTGGGAAATGGTGTTTTCCAGATCAGCCATATCTGGTTTAAGACCTGGAGGAAAAGAAGAAGCAAATGACTGATCTAGCTGCTTCTAAAACTCTTTATACAAAAGTCATCCAGGCTTAAGGGGAGTCAGTTATTATTGGCCAGCCCCTTTGCCTGTTTATTCTTATGCAAAAAAAAAAAAATAAAAATTAAAGAGCATATCAGCAATAAAGCCAGTGATGGCCTCCATTTTAAAGAGTTAGTCTCCAAGAGGCTTGTCTCAAGGGTTCCAGTTGTTTGGAAAAGAGGGAATACCATAATTTGATGATCTTAGAATAGTTTGATATTTCTCACAAGGATTTATAGAAATATTGGCAAATTCTTCATTATTTCAGATGTGAGGTTGGAAGTAGTTAGGAACTACAGGGTTGCACTTAGCCATTATAGAGCACCTTGGGCCTGGGAGACCCACCCAGGGCCTGGGAGACCACTAGCACAGCTGCTGCCACTTGACAAAGGCTGTCTGATATTACCATCTTCCAAATTGGAATGGTTTGGGTAGTCTTGTTAGAAGGAGTTGGGGAACTGAACTGCAGAAAAAGGATAGAGAAAGTATTGGAAACATTAATGTGAGTCTACAAGTTACCCTCAGTGGCCGAAATTTGTACAGAAAAGAATCCATCAGAACTCTGGATGCTTATCAGTTATCTAGAATATACTCCACAGTCCACCTTATGTTGGAGATGAGAAAGAGATGATCTAGGCGTCTAATAACTCATATTGTATAATGCAGGCATATGGGAGTTCATAATAACTTGCAAAATGTGTAGTATTGTAGGGATGTCCTATATCCAAAGAGGTACCCAAAAAAGACTGTGGCATGTTAAGATTTCTTTTGATAGTGGGGTGAAATGATGTTACCTTTCTGTGGAAGTCTAAAATTTATTCCATGTTTGAACCATGGAGAGAAAAGACAGTAAAGAAAAAAGCAATACATGCAGAGTTACAGATGGCTGAAGTCAGAGTCTTAGTCATAAAGGCAGGTAGGTACTCTTTTAAATACAGAATGCTGTTACAAGCACCTGAAGAAAACAGCCTATAAGAGTTAAGGGAATCAGAACTATGGGAGGTATTGATTGTTATGCTATCATTAAGTGCTTAAGGGCATTTAGTGAGATAATGATAATAAATAGATATGTGTCCATCGCTCATAAGGATCATAGGAGGTTACTAGGCTACTGACCCAGAGGTCATTTCAAGCCTAGCCATTTTTTCACAATGTAATACCATAGATAGTCTAGTCAATATCCAAGACTGTGTTTAGTAATGACTGCCCATGTCCAGGAGGGGTGTGGGTGCTTTCCCTGGTATGAATTTACAGTGCCCCATCCACTCATCCAGGTTCCTTTTGAACAGTGTCATAGAGGTCCTCTGTTTCACATGAATTGACAGCCTATTCCAATGATGTGGCAGTTGCTGTTGTAGCCATGTTGCTACAAAATTAAAAAGATGCATTAGATATCAGGTTCCATATTAGGTCCTCTCCTCTTCAATATATTCATAAATGACTTCTGTAACTCTATCCCTTTCTCAAATATCATTCAATATGCAGACGATTCTACTATTATCTGCTCTGCAACATCCCTTCCTATGCTACAAAAGCTAACACAAGATGCATTCTCTATCACAGAACAATGGATGAATCAAAATCACCTTGCACTAAATGCCTCCAAAACCAAATTAATGATATTCACTCCCTCCAAAAACACCTCTGTCAATTCTAACACTTTTTCTATCACTAGTCATAACAACACATCTTTGGAATTGGTATCTGAGACCAAATTACTTGGGGTACAAATTGATAATAAGCTTAAATTCAACTCCCACCTACAACTAAATATATAAAAAAAACCCATCAAAAATTAGGCATGCTCTACAGACATAATCGCTATCTCACACCATCCACTAAAATCACTCTCGCTACCTCATTTCTTATCCCCTCCCTTCTCTATGGAACTGCACTTTTAACTAACCTTCAATCTTCCTTTAAAACTCAACTTTCCACATGCTACAACAAAATAGCTAAATTTGCTACTAGCCACAAGTCATCTAGTCACCACTGCTCTTCCCTCCACAAACTAAAATGGCTAGAACTATCCAACCATCTCACCTACACTCAACTAACTCTTGCACATAAACTCATTTTCAACCCCTTACTATGTCCATCCCTATCCTCTGCCTTTAAAATGCACCTACCTAACAGAACACTAAGATCTAACAACCAAAATCTAATAGAATTATACAAACCAAGTCGTCCCTCTGGAAAAAATCTCCTATCCTATGGTCTAGCTCGTCTATGGAACGCTCTTCCACCACTCATTCGTACCACCTCCAATCACTCTACATTCAAACAATCTCTTCACTCTTACCTTTTATCCCAGTGGGAATGCTCCTGTTCTCACCTATTACCCAAGTGGGAATGCTCCTGTTCTCACCTATTATCCAAGTGGGAATGCTCCTGTTCTCACCTATTATCCAAGTGGGAATGCTCCTGTTCTTACCTATTACCCAAGTGGGAATGCTCCTGTTCTTACCTATTACCCAAGTGGGAATGCTCCTGTTCTCACCTATTATCCAAGTGGGAATGCTCCTGTTCTTACCTATTATCCAAGTGGGAATGCTCCTGTTCTCACCTATTATCCAAGTGGGAATGCTCCTGTTCTCACCTATTATCCCAGTGGGAATGCTCCTGTTCTCATCCAACATAATCTACACCAGCAAACTTATTCTCCACCTCTCTGGCCACTTCCATTCTACCTCTCCTACCACAATCTTTCTCTGCTCGTACTAACTATATGTCCTCTCTAAACTGTACCTTTATGTGTCATGTTTTAAAGTTTCATAAAAACTAATAATCCTCTGAATAATATATTAAACAGTTAAAATAATTGTATTCAAACTAAAACCTATTTGTAATCTGATACTAGAACTGTTCTCATACACTAAATTGTATCACTTGTAAATTTCGTATCTTAACCAAAAACCTATTCAACCTGGTTTCTGGAACTACATTACTTGTTATGTCACTTGTAAATATTGCAATTATAATGTATAACCTATTGTAACTTGTTACTGGAGCTTTTCCCCCCCAGGACTCCATTGAAAACGGGTTCATCTTGGCCCAATGGACTATCCTGGTAAACCAACTGCAAATAAATGAAATAAATAAATAAATACATAAATAAATAAATAAATATCTGTACAGTGTATAATACTATGACAGGTAAATCTTAACTTATGAAGTTTAGTTTCTGCTTTTGTTGTTTTTCTCTTCCACATTTTTAAGTTTATTGTGCATAGTTAGGCAATTCATGAGGTTGGTTCATTTTAAAGAAACTCATGCAGATCAATGGACCAGCTGCTTCTATGGCATATCTGGATGATGAATAATCCTCAAAAAACAAAACATGTATAAGATCAAATGATGTGCCTTCCTGGTAACAGATGGGAATCTAGCAAGGAAAAATTAACTAACTGAGAAATGATCATTTGGAGACTTTATTGTTGCTGCTTAGCTGGCAGTAGAGATCACTGCACCTCACTAGATGATCCATGTACCTGTGGGGATTGTACACAGCAGCAGACATTGACAACTACGGTGTTACTCTGACAGCTTTAAGAGATTGGAAAACAGCTGGTTTGACAGGAGCTGCAGCATTTATCTGATCCTGTTTTATTTCCATTTATAAGGGGGGAATGGCACCATTCTCATTTTTTTAAATAATTAGATGCAATGGTACAAAGTGGGTAGTATGCCCCCTTATAAATTAAATTAATGAAATAGTTGTCTGTCTGTCTGTCGGCCCATCTATCTACCAATCAAGTTATCTATCGCACTTTTTGCCTGTTTATCTGTCTAAATAGGAATAATGTTGGACTATGTGGGGAAAATCTGACTGTCCAGTCTATTTGTCTGTCTTATTTGCTTTGCCAATATTTATCTCTCCTAAATTAAAACACACACACACACACACACACACACACACACACACACACACACACACACACACACACTGGACCAGTCAGGTGAAAAAATGCCAGGGCAGTTACCAAGTCACAAACAGCAATATCTGCTCTTGCTGTATCACTTGCTATTCTGTACTTGCACTAACATGGAGGCAAATGTTCTCCATTATGGACACCACGTTTACATGGTTTGTTTTTCAATCTATGTCATATGGACCCCCTAATCTTTCAAAATCCCATTTTACCCACTCCAGTCCTTGCTTAACTAAATAGATTTTTTTTGTAATATAATGGTGCATTTTGCTTCTTTTTTATTTGTTTATCTTATTCATGCGATCACATGACATGCCAGCATGACTTCCCTATAATTCAGTTCTGCTTCCATTTGCTGAGTGGCTTTTAAACTATTCCTTTTGTTCTAGCTAGGCAGAACAAGCTGTAACAAAATTCCAGTCAAATTCAAAACTCATAGGTGGAGGTTTGCAGTGAATTTTATATTTAAAATGGAATTTCATTAATGTATTGTAGTACATGAACAGCTTTACATTTTTGTAGTTGTTCTTTATTTAGCAGACTAATGGCAACCATAGAAGTTTCAATGTTTTTGATGCAGACTCCTGTACAAACCATTCATTTTAGCTTTGGTGATGATATGTTTCACACCACTGGTGCCATATACATTAGTCTGAATCTGACTACTGCTACCAGATTAAATATATGATAAAAAGTGAATATATAATATTAAAAGGTCTAGCTATCACAATGGTCAGATGTTCACAGATCAGTATAATGGAATAAACTTTTCATTTCTGATGTTTGAAAGGCATTTCTGATATTCTGCATACTGTACTGTTGTGTGTGAATCAAAAATACCATACAGTACAAAAAAAAACAAAAAAAAAAAAACATATACGTAGTGCCCTCTACTCACATACACACGCACACGCATACATGCACATGCACATGAACATAAGTACAGGCAGACAAAACAAAAAACACAAATATGCATGTCACAAAGGAAGATCTATTATTTGTCAATCTATTATTTGTGAAGCCAGTTTTTTGGCAATATCCATGAGTGGTCATTTAGGTTCCATTTTGTTGATGCAAGATGCATTTCCATCTCAAATTTGTATTCTGAAGATAGATTCAGGTATGATTCAAGGCCATGAAAAGTTTATTTCTAACTGCTGTTGTGGCAATTTTTGACATTTAGGATATTGTCTGGACAAGTAGATATCTTCTCAAAGAGAGGCAGAATCATTTTATTTGTCTTTGCTTGCTGAGAGATGCCGGGCCAACATCAATCATTATTATATGAAGTGCAGAACATTTTGTTAGAAATAGTAATGTGATGTGATGAAGCAAAACCGTGAATCTCAGCTCCTTAAACTGTCTGTACGAAGTGACCTATAATTACCTTTTTTTGTTCTAGTTGGAAGATGGATTCCTAATGGGATTTTGATTACATGCTAGTATCAGAATATCTCTTTTGTGCTGTTACTTCTGTTGTTCCCTTGATTAGGAAGGAGGTTCAGTGAATGAAAAAAATACAGACATTTGATTTTCTTCTTTAATGTAAAGTTTTATATTGTGTGGTCATAGATACAATGTGCTTGAAAACAGCAGCGATACTGAAAATATAAAAGAATCCAAATTAAAAACATTATAGAGACACGAGAATAAATTATACTTGAATTTCTTTTACAGTCCCATGCTTGCAAATATACTCACCTTTTGAATGCACAGGTTACATTTTACAAATAAATAATCTGAGAAGAACATTTTTGCACTAGAGAACTGAATTAATGCTTTCATCATTCTGGCAACAGACTCCTTTGAGATCCATTACTGTATTAAAAAATATGAAACTTTAATGTTCAGAAGATTCCCTCGTGTCTCTGTGAAACAGGTCTGAATAATATAAAATGTTTTGTCAAGCACAGAACTCAGTAAACATCAACCACAAAGTATGGAAAGGTGAATCTAGTACCTTGAAAATATAAAATGCAGAGACATACCAGAATAAAGTCAAGGGACACAAAAAAAAAATCAATGGCAAATGCAATCAGAGTATTTTTGACTGGTTGCGTGACTAAAAGTACCGTGTACAAAATAGGTGCAGAGTATCCATGATGAAGAAGGTAAGGTGGATGACAACTTTGATGGCTGTACCCCAGAAATCATTGGGCAGTCACCGAGACATTGTTTAAAACCACTGACAGCACACCAGTAGTCAAGGCTACAATGCCTTCCACACATTTAGAGCAACTGCTACACAGACAGGAGCTAAAGGTGGAGGTGTCTCGATTAATATCCAAAATAAATATACCTCAAGGCCAGTCAAACAGAACAATGCACTTGAGCTTCTCCACATTCAAATCACAAAAGGCAAGGGGTCGGAGCCTAGATGGCTAAATGAGAGCAGTGAATTTTGAGAGCTCCATAAACTAGTATAATAATATAGGAAAATGTTATTATTTTCAAGTTTAAAACATCAGAAACATATAGATAAACTACTAAACTACATAAATATTAATTTTGGTGGATATATACAAAAAGTTTTCTGCCAAGTAACTTGGAGATATACTAAGTCACTGAATATGAACAACTCAACAAATTCTCATCCAGATGCTGCTTTGAAAAAAGAACTGCAATTGATGACATCTACCTTACAGGAACTATCTTTGAAGATGGATGGCTTTAAAAAATGACTTAGAAAACCTCAAATTAAATTCTCAAAAACAAACTGATACTCTTAAGGAACCATTACAGCAACATCATACATAAATAACAAATATAGAGACTTCTCTAAATTACATTGAAGGGAGACTCAACGAGGAAGAATTCCAAAAAGAATTTCTGCTTAAACAGAATACATGGCTGCTTATCAAAATAGATGACTTAGAAAACAGGGAAAGGAGAAACAACATAAGGATCTTTGGTCTGCCTGAAAACACTGAAGGAGAAGACATTATTTCATTATTAACCTGGATTCCTGAATTTTTAAACTTAAAAGAGAGACTTTCATTTGGGATTGAAAGGGCACATAAAGCACTGAGGAAACCTGCTTCTAACTCAACAAATACTCCACTTAGATCCTTAGTTATACAATTTATTCCATTTCTGGACAAGGAACTAATATCAAAATCTGCTTGGTGAAAATCACCCTTAAAATATAATCAAAACCTGATAAGGTTTGACAATGATTATTCTTACAGAATACTAGAACAAAGGAAACAAGTCTGGCCAATAATAAAACTGTTGAAACAAAACAACATTAAAGCACAGCTGGCCTTTCCAGCCAGGATAAAAATGCATTTTGCCAATGAGATGAGAACCTTTACTGACTTAGAAGAGGCTACTATATTCATCAAAAACAACAACATAGTGGGCAGGATTCATGAAGCCTCCGTGTAAGAGTTATAACTCATACACGGAGGCTGCAGTTAAACGGAGTGATGTCAGCATGCTCTGCATATTCATGAGAGCATGCTGAATCATACCTAAGGCTAACACGGTCCGTGTAAGACAGTAGGGGGCGTGTCCGTAGGCCGAGCCCTGTAAGCGGACATGCCCCCAGAAGAGTAAAAGTGCCCAAAGTAAACACCCACGCCAGAGTCCATGGAAATGTGAATAAACACAACACAACACATGTCCCCACAGACTACGAACATAAAATGTACAAATGAACATCGCATAATTTTTTTATAAATTGTAAAGATGTTTAACCGTGAGTGCGCTCATTTGCGCGGGCATGCCCGTAGCACAGCTACAGTTAGCAGTCAGTGGAAAAGCATATAAGAACTAAATATGCAAAGTAAGCCAAGAAGCAATAGTGTAGTAGTAGAGATGTTGGCTGAAGAGCAGGCATTCATGGTTTGAGCCCCCACAACACCAATGTTTATTTTTAGCAAAATAAGCATGAAACAAGTCCCTGACAAATATGTACACATAAAATCACATTTTATGTAAAATGTAATGAAATAGCCCATTTATATTGAAGAAATGTGAAGTAACAAAACAATAAAAAATGCCAGATGTGCCCATAGCTGAGCTACAGTTTAACAGGGTGAGTGCATCTGCCCATAGGTGAGCAGTTGTTTAACTGGTGCAAAATGAGTGCCCCTAGCTGAGCAGCGGTTTAACACGCTGAATCTATGTGCCCCTAGCTGAGCTGAGCGTAATATGCGTGCCGATAGCCAAATGAGGCTTAAACCAGTGTACCCCGTTTGCACGGAGCTGCGCATCGTGCAAACAAGCTAACCGACGGGCAACGTTGAGCAAGCTGTATCAAAACTGCCTTTACACAGACACACTCCTCAGCTTGTCTAGACAGTCATAAAAAATAAAAAGTAGTGGCCAGGTTCAAACCCAGGATACTATACACCATAGTCAAGGTACCGAACCACTAAGCCATGACAGCAGTACCTATAAATGCAATAATAGCTAATATATAGGAATGAATACAAACTGGAGCAGGACAATGCAGGTTTACTGAAGTTGATACAATTCCAAAATGGCCAATCACAGATATGTGCGGGAAAAACGGACTATATAAGCCCCATAGGCGGGAATACACAGCATAAACGATTGTAGAATTGAACAGCAGGCAGAATGACAGGAGTAGGAGAGGGTAGTTGTTTTTGAGCACAGAGGTGGGGCGTTGAGGAGTCCAGGTACATGGTCTGGCTCCTAGTCCACAATCATGAGGCCCAACTCATGCAGGGCCAGGTCCTCTGGGGAGCATACAGGGCTGAGGCGTGGGACCGGTTGGCTCATGATCTCACCAGTGCCACAGGGATTCCAAGGACTGGTGAGCAGGTCCGTCACCACCATGCGGACCTGAAGAGATGCAAGCAGGACCAACTGAACCTTTGGATCCAGAAGGCCCGGCAAATGCCCAACGCCCCACTATTGAGTAAGTTACATTTAATTATGTATGCAAGAAATTAAACTAGCTGATATTATGGAGATGTGTATTCCAATATTGCTTCATTTATATTACAGCTGCAGGTGTCTGTTCTGCGAACCGCAGAGCCTATGGCGATAGGCTGGTGTGGTTGCGCCACCAGGCAGGTCAGTGATCCACTACCAGTAACTGTAAAGAAATATAAAAGTATGACAGTCAGCAAAAGAGTGCAGTGTAGTCACTAAGGAATAAAATATGCAAGTAACAGTGTGAAAGTGTTTGCAAGTATTGCTTGATTACAAAAGTGTGTTGCAGCCTGTAAGCTAAACAGAAAAATGAAAATGTCTGACATAAATTCTGAAATAAAAATGCCCCACCTGTAAGAAAATAGTACACAACCTGCAGCAGGATGAAAAGTATAGCTGCAGAAGATGATGAAATCACATGTGTGAAATATATCCCTGTTGAAATACTGAAACATGACAGAAGTGAGACTGCTGGAAAGGATTGTAATAACTACAGGTAAAACATGTCAATAAAGCCTAGAAGTAAGTACCATCCTGAATAGTAAAATGAAAACAAGTGAGAGAGTGTGAGAAAGTGTCATGAATCCAGCAATACAGTAGTAATAACCCCTGAATAAAGTATACTGCAGTCAAGACAGAATGAAATGCATGTGAGAATCAAAACCAAACAGCGAAATATGTTCAAAGTGTTGCTGCATCTGGAATGTGTATCCCAAAATCTGGATATGTTGCTCTCAGTCTGCAATATGCAGATAGTATGATTGTCTGATATACCAAACATCCACACTTGTCTACAGTTATATAAAGCAAATGTAGCTGGATGATGTAGCTGAACAAAGCTAGATATGAATGTGTATGAAGAACAATAAAATGTATATTGATGTTGCAGTAACAGTCCTATCACCAAGTTGAAATAGTTATCATATAGGAAACTGTAGTTAGAACAGTAGTGTGTATATATCTGTAGCTATTAGAAATGTACAGCATATGTATTGGTATTTGAAGGTGTTAATATTATTTTCTTCACCCGACCCTATAACCACATATAACCCATTCCACGTGAAAATGGTATGTGCAATCACAATTAACACCCCTGGACGTTTGTCCTGTTGGGTCATATATATTTGCATGTCCGTTGATGCATCTGCCCTGTTCATACATCCAAACCTGATGGCCTGTTGCCATCAATTAACCCTGCATGTTGTTGGACTGTGTATTGCTGTTCAAATTATGCATGTGTTATGCACGCTGTTCAATGGTGTGAATATCTGGGTGTTTGGTTAATGGGAATACTAATGCATGCTGTTACAACTAATTGTGAATGTTATTATATGTCACTAACCCAAACTGTCATGACATAATGCAAAACATAGGATGACAGGGAAGGTGGGTTCCAGCGGACCCACCTCTCCCACCTCAGCTGGCGAGTGCACCTGGCACTAGTGCTGAGTCCGGACCCTCCTCCGGTGGCCCTGTGCCACCTCTGGGTGGAAGCACTGCAGAGGATGGGGCTCGCCCCCCCCTCTGCAAGTGTGGCCGGAGGAGAGCCACCACTCACCCTCCATAGCGTCCGGACTGTGGTGCGTAGGGAGATTCGGGACTCTGTTCTCGAGCCCCTATGCCAGCTTGAGGCACGGGTGGCACAACTTATGGGCATGCCTGTTGCCCGGCATACACAGCCCCCAGCACAGCCCCATCCTGGGCAGTGAAGGAACAGTGGCAACTGCCTATGGGTGGGGATATCAGTTCCACTGTTGCCATCTGTGGGCTCATGGGCTCTGGATATCCATACCTCCATCCCCGTCAATTGTGTAACCCCCCCCACACATGTCATACACCGCCCCTGTATGCGTCTTGTTTGTCTTGTCTGTTTACCTACCCAACCTACCTCCCCAGCTGTACCGACTTCCTTCACCTGACATACCACTCTCACCTGAAAAAAAAAAAAAAAAAGGGCACTCTGTACCCACAAAAATATTACGCCCCATACATAGCTGCCCATTCCGCACACATGTCTGCTGGACATGGAATGTATCAATTACAATTGGCTGTACAACAAGTATTATTGTTGTCCTGACACCTCTCTCAGGGGTGGAAGGTTTCAAATGTCACACCAAATTACATACATATGCACAGCTGTTGCTGATGAAGAAATGGGCTGCTATGGGCCTTACCTACATCCCTCCTGCAAATCCCAAGCTTGTTTCCCTACTGTCTTACCCTCTTTGTGACCCCTTTTTCACCACTTTCCTGTCTCCCCATTTTCATTTCTTTCAAAGAAAATAGCTGGTGTGCTTGAGTAAGCACTGTTAAGCGGTTGTAAGCGGGTGTGCGCATGTGTGCGTGGAGCTAACCGCCAGTGCGCATGCGTGAGCTCCGCGCAAACCAGTGCTAACCCAGTTACAACTGCCTAAAAGTGCCTTAGTCACTTTGATTGACAGGTCCTGTACTCAGTTCAAAAGCAAAATAAAATCCCACTGTCAGTCCCGAACCCAGGACCTTGGAAACACTAGTCTGTATGACCTACCACTAAGCTATGACTCTTATACAAGGACATTCTGCTAAAATAAATATAACATGTAATAGTAGGGATGAATGTAAAGGGAATATAGGATGTGTAGTACCCAAAGCATGTCATGTAGAATTACTGTCAAAACTACTGGATTCCCATAATAGTAGTGTGTGAACAGAAACAGCCATGCTAGTTGTTAGCTTGTAGGTAATAATGTCAGTTAATGTACATATATAAATGTATGTATATGTACACATATATATATATATATATATATATATATATATATATATATATATATATAGTTGTAGGTGTCATTGTGCATACACACTTACTACAGGGAACAGGAGAAAGGAATGGAGAAATGTGAATCTACAACACAGCCTGAATCATGACAGAGATACTAACCTTTACACTCACAGAACAGTGTCCACAGCATACCAGCATGGTCCCCGCCCTTACAATCTGAAAGGGCAATGCCTATCTCACATACCCTTTTATAGCACTGACCTGAAATCCCAGTGAGAACTGCAATCAGTACACAACTGGCTGTATGCAATTAGCAAATGCTGGCTTACAATTGGTGCAGAGGCCATCACATGGACCTATGCAGATACCTACAAAAGCATCCAGTACTAACACTCCACACATGCAATACATTCATTGCACTGTCTGGAAGTAGACAGAGGGAGAGAGAAAACTGAGAGAGAGAGAGAGAGAGAGAGAACAATAAAAAAAAAGACCTACACACTGTGACTCTGTGACTCTAAGCTGTCAGCAGTGACAGTAGCAGTAGCAATCAGAAGTAGTGGTATCTGCATAGGTCCATGTGATGGCCTCTGCACCAATTGTAAGCCAGCATTTGCTAATTGCATACAGCCAGTTGTGTACTGATTGCAGTTCTCACTGTGATTTCAGGTCAGCTGCGACAAACACAGGTAATGCAAAGTAGCAGGTTAATAGTCTGCATACTGTGAACCCTCCAAATGTGTCATAGGTCTGTATCTATAGGTATGTCCATGTGATATGTTGTGTGTACGTAGTTCCACCAAAAGGGGATGACCATACATTACATGTCAATCAATGTTAGGCCATGATCCTGGCAGCAGTTGTCTGTGCATTGCCCTCAGCAATGGCTGTAGTGACTGCTTTGAAAGGTCAGCCAGGTTCAAAAGTCAGGATCAGCCCATCACAAAGGCACACTGGCTGGGAACAAGTGTCTGCAGGTACCCGATATCACTGCATATGCATCCCACACTGCATAATTCCATAGCTTAGCAGACCAGGCTGGTTATGCATATGATGTGGCAGTTCCCAGGGTCAGTCGAGGTGCCTCCTTAGTGGTGTGGGACCACTGTCGCTGTATGCCACTGTCCAGGTACATATCCTGTAGTACGGCCAAGATAAATTATCAGTGTTATATGCGGTTGTATGTCCTCTTGGAGTGCAGGTAGCACACATCCAGGGATACCATGAGATCACAGTGATGCTGTGTGTTTTTCTCTGCTGAGGGTGGCCCTTACCTGGACATGTGGGATGATAGGGAGGTTACATACAGCTGTGATAACTATTTCAACTGGTGGGGGAGAAGGAGTGGGGATACGTGCACCAAACCTGTCTGCAAGACTGTTGCCAATATCCGTGTGTTTGGTGAATGTTAAGTAGGTGTGTATTAACACAGAGCATATCTGAGGCATTTGGTCCATATGTGTAACATAACTGAAGAAGGCCTTGTGGTCATCCATAGTGTTTGTGGCCATTTCCCTCCCAGAGTAGGCCGTGGCCATTGTTATGATGGACCATAGTGTAGTACCAGTGCTGACCACAGATGCCTTCCCTTAATGTGAATGTGCTCTGTCCTGCAGTAGCCTCCTGCTATTGTTATACAATCTGCCTCTGTCTGGGGTCCACCGGACAGGATGTCTAACCTTTGTGCATAGGGTCTGGGTTAGAAATGTGTGTGCAAGTTCCATGCAATCTGTGGCATGTTCGTGGTAAGCATTTGCAAAGGGGTCAGCAGTGTGGGTTGTGGCTTCCACTGGCCCAGTGTGCTGCATGGATACTATCTCAGTCCCAACAAGTGAATAACTGTCTAATCACATACATATCAAAGTAGTCTACTGTGCTGGTGGTGGTGGTGGGATATGTATATCCAGGCCGAGTAACTTATGTCCACATCACACTAGTGGATGGCGTCCCACATACAGTACCTTGGGATGAACCCCCAGAGTGAGGTTGTGCATTGGACCTGTCAGTGTGTGCTGACCGATGGGGCATGCTACTATGTTGTGTGAAATGTGGCAGGTATTGTTGCACAGGTGTTGGCTGAGCACTGATATCTGGCCATATACCTGTGTATCCACCACGGCACACACACATGCAACATATGGGAGTAGTAGTATATCACTACACATGAGTATCATGTATAGTATGTGTGCCATATATTGCTGACATAGTCTGCTGATATCCTGTTTGTGTTCTCTTCCAGGGAGATGGCGCGTCAGCGTAATCCCACCTACTCTGCAGTGGAAGATGAGGAGATCCACCAGAGCCTGGTGTGTGAGTATGACATCCTGTTTTCCCGCACCAGTCAGAATCAGCAGGAGAGGGCTGCACTGTGGCAAGACCTCGTCCATAGGGTAAATGATATTGGCATGCATAATAGGACATATGAGCAGGTACGACATCACTGCAGTGATTTAATCCGAAGTGTCCATCAGCGTGCATCAGATATCCACAGGCAACAGGTTGCCACAGGAGGTGGGGTGGCCACACATCCCCCCTCACCAGACTGGAGGGGCTACACCTAAGTGTTGTAGCTCCAGCCCCAGAACAGCAACAGCAGTACACCTGCATCATGATGGAGGCTGGATCCACACAGCAGCATGACATGGAGCATGCAGGTAATATGCCATATGTACACTTGACTGTTCTGTACACTGTTAGTTTATGCATGTGTAAGGTGTGTCCGTGGTATGTATCTGTCATCATAGTATGTAATTGTGCATGTGTGATACTGGCAATATCGGCAGCTGACGTGTGAAAGGCAACTGGTGTACTACTGCACTGTATCATATGCAATATCAATGGCACAGTTGTGCCCACTGACATTAATCTCATCATTTCTGTAGGTCCCTCCGGGGTTACAGCAAGGCAGGCCATCCATGCTGGTGAGTGTGTTTAACATAACCTATAATAGTCCTGATAATGCTAGTAACAGTAGTGTAACTCAGTAGTGCTCTGTGTGTATACTGCGGGGTGTGCATGTGTGCTTGTGTGCAGGTGTGCCTGTGCCCATGTGTGCATGTGTGCATGTGTGTAGGTGTGCCTGTGACCATGTGTGCATGTGTGCATGTGTGCCTGTGTCCATGTGTGCATGTGTGCATGTGTGCCTGTGTCCACGTGTGCATGTGTGCATGTGTACACGTGACCACGTGTGCATGTGTGCTTGTGTGCATGTGTCCATGTGTGCATGTGACCACGTGTGCATGTGTGCATGTGTGCATGTGTGCATGTGTCCATGTGTGCATGTGTCCACGTGTGCATGTGTGCATGTGTCCACATGTGCATTTGTCCACATGTGCATGTCTGCATGTGTGCATGTGTGCCTGTGTGCATGTGTGCTTGTGTGCATGTGTCCACGTGTGCATATCTGCATGTATGCAGAAGTGCATCACTGGTAACAATGTCTGGAGGCTGTAAACTGTGTTTCCTGTCTTCCTCCCACAGGTTCTGGTGCTGCTCTGGTAACCTGCAGCAGGGAACCTGTATCTTGTGCCACGGGTACTGGTAATGATGATATTTGTGTAATGGTACAGGAAGGTGTGTCGGGGTCCGCCATTGGTCAGCCAATTGACAGTACACAGCTGTCAACCCCATCATTGTGCACAGTCATCCTGCCAGTACATCCTTTGTCACCATTGTCCCTAGGTGATGGACAGGATACAGTGGGCATAGACCAGGGTAATGTGGTACCTGTGGCACATGCGTCCCCACACAGCAGCCATGGGCAGGGTCCTCCGATGGTACCACACAGACAGTTGCCCATGGGTTCTTGTGGGAGCATCCGTGGGCGTACTGCCTCTGGCCGACATGCCCAAAGAGGTCTGTCAACCTCAGCTATGTTTTGGACTGTCATGCAGGCACAGTTGCATATGGAAAGGTACACACAGGGTCTGAGGGAGCTGAGAGCATGTCGCACAGCCATGACAGACAGTATGTGTGACATTGCGGATGCTATCCGTAATTTCCCCGATGTCATAGACAGACGCTGTGGGGACATATTACAGCAGTTGCACAACCAAATGTCCATGAGCCAGGGCAATGGTGGGCGTTTGCGGAGTTGACATGGCCATATGCCGGCAACAGCAGCAGCTGGCAGTCGGCGTGGACAACAACAGGCTCGCGCATGCCCCCATAGTGCCAGCAGCAGCCCCAGCAATGCTGGGTCTGTGCTGTCATCGGAACGCCCCAGGAGACCACGTGCACGTGGCTCTGGACAGTTCCAACAGGGACCTGTGTCCAGTCAACACACTCCCACTTCTGATGACAGTACCCAGTCTGGCTTAGTACTGGATACGGTCCGTAGCACCCCTGCCAGGCACAGGTACCGTGTCTGTGCCCACAGACACTGATCTGTATGACCTGCCAGGTGCAGTCTGTGGCTGTCCACAAACCCCTGTATATGGCAGCCATGAGGTGGAACTGTGTGCGTGCATACACACATGCAAAATGTTAACACCTAGGGCGACCACATACATGCACACACTGCACCAACACTGCCCCACCCTGTACTGCTGCTCCTCACCAACACACATACACACACATGTCAATCGGTGGTATCAGTGGCTGACTCAGGCATACCTAATTCACGCCCTGTGCATATGATGACACTGTGCCACCTCCTGCAATCTCCAACATCATTGCGGGAACAGGTAAACACGTTGCTGATGCACAGGGTGACTACATAGAAGTGTATTAGTAGTATCATGTTGGTAACAGTACAGTGTGCTGCTATGACTGTGTGTATATCCCAGCATGCCTGCTGCAGTAACTGTATGAATGTCCTAAATTGTTATCTGCACCCATAGTACACACCAAAGTGTAACAGCTGCACATAATTGCATGCCGGTGGTAAGGTTGTCAACAGATAGCCGCATACATGGGTAGCACAGGGGGGAAGCTAACGCAAGTAGTGATATGCAGTGGTGGACATGTACAGTAATGGTGTCAAGTTGCCCACAACGACTATGCAATGTGGATGTTTCGCATGTAGATATGTGTGCAGTACCAATGTAATCCAAATCACAAATAACTATGACATAATATCAGTTCTACCATGGGCATCTGCGCTGTGTATTCCTGGGTACATGACATGTCGATAGTGCCTACATATTTGCATTGTTACTTACTGTTATTGTTACCCTTCTTTGTTGTACAATACACTACTTCCAGCCCTGCTTACTGTAGCTTTTTTGCATGCATGTTAGCTTGGGGTTCCCTGGAACACTGCTTACACCTGCAATGCAGAGTTACAGTGCTTCTGTAGACTCCTAGTGACATCTGCATAGCGTATGATATGTATGTCAACTTTACACATGACAGAACGTCACTGTCTGTCCTGTATGCATGTACGTTGCCTGTGACACATTGCACATGTCTTGACTGGCATTTACCCACGTGTGCAGTCATATATGCCAGTGCTATGAAACAGTAGCGGTACACTCACACATACACACCTTCAGTATGTTGTTCCCCCTTGGCCCTATGTGTTGGTACTCACCATGACAATCACACTACTAGGGTAGCATGTGCAAAGGTAACCTGTGAATCCCCTCTATGGTCCAGTTGTGGTTTATGTGAGTCATGTGGCAATGTCACAGCTGCCACATGTATGCAATCAGCCATCACCCTTGGCCAGGAATGTACAACACATGTGTGGGATGCCACCACACAGCCAATCTGGGGACTGAGCTCTCTGAACCCAGTAATGCCATACCCTGTCAGGTGGCATGTCATATATACTACATCCTGGACAAACTTCAGCCCCAATCTCTGCTGCTACTATTGATAAAACCCCTGAAGATGTCTCTGATAGTTTTAACCAATTCTTTACTGAGACATTTCAAGCCCTAGCTAGCCATCTACCTCCTAGCTCCCCTGGTCCTGAAAGTAGCACCCCTAGAAACCTACTTGCGTTCAGCTGCCAACCAGTTGCCACTTCACTTCTCCGTACCTTGATTGAAAAAGTAAAACCCACTACACTTTCTGCTGATCAACTCCCTGCCGAGTACCTACAAAAATCAGCTGATGCTATTGCTTACCTTGTCTCAAAACTAATCAAACGAACCATGGTAGAATCTAAATTTCCCACCATCTGGAAAATATCTTATGTAATCCCACTTCACAAAGGAGGCAGCTCTACTGAATTCTCCAATTATAGGCCAATAGCTATACTCTCTCCACTTGCAAAGATTATGGAAACTTTATTCATAGACAATTCATGCACCACCTAATCCAAAATCGCCTTATGGCAGACACTCAGCATGGCTTCCGTCCTCATCACAGCACTACTTCAGGCCTCCTAGCCTTTACTAACACCATAAATCATACTTGCAACACTAATTATATATCCTCAGCCCTCTTTTTGGATCTTTCCAAGGCATACGATATGGTTGATCACCAACTTGTAATCCACACCCTGCAAACATTCTGTCTAGATACTGGAGCCTTCCAATGGTTTCAATCCTACCTGCATGGTCGACAGCAGGCTGGCCTCTGGCAGAACAAACTCTATAACCTTCTACCTAACACCCTCAGAGTACCACAAGGCTCTATACTAGGGCCCTTGCTGTTCTCCATCTTCATTAATGACCTTTATACTGTCATCCCAAAAGTCAGCTGTATCCAATATGCTGATGACTCTACTCTGATCTGCTCAGCCACATCTCCAGTAGAGTTATGGTCAGCTACCCAGACCACCTTTAATACAATAGAAAACTGGCTTTCTGAACATCGTCTGATCCTAAATCCCAAATAAACTAAACTGCTGTTATTTCACCAACACGTAGGTCTACCGCTTTCACCTTTACCATAACATCAACTGATGGCACAATAATCTCCCCTGACCCATCTACTAAACTATTAGGTGTCATCATAGACAATAATCTCAAATGTGACCTACATGTTAACCAAATTATCAAAGCCATCAATAAAAAAACTAGGGTCACTTTACAGAATAAAAGCCTTCCTAACCCCTCCAGCTAAAAGTGCCATAGCTCGCTCACACCTTCTTTCAACCCTTCTGTATGCATCCCCTCTACTCTCGAATATGAACAAGACTGTCCTTAACAAACACTCAATTTGCTACAACCACATTGCCAGGTTTGCCACTGGGCTGCCTTTTAGGACACATCATTGCATCAATCTAAATCAGCTTGGTTGGCTTGAACTA
Organism: Protopterus annectens; assembly: GCF_019279795.1. NCBI lineage: Eukaryota > Metazoa > Chordata > Ceratodontiformes > Protopteridae > Protopterus > Protopterus annectens. The sequence continues at coordinate 170,079,651 of NC_056729.1, read as the reverse complement.
CCCAGCCTAATACAGTATAACCAACTGATTATGGCCTATAATATACTCTATAATCCAGACAATACTCCTGCACTTCAAATATTTTCACCCCCTATAACAATCCTAGACTGCTTCGATCCTCTAACAAACTACTAATTCAGACTAGCAAATTTAATAACACAGCCGGTGATTCTCTCTTTGCAAACTCTGTAAGTAGATCCTGGAACTCACTTCCAGCTGATATTACCTTACTTTCCACCTTAGGTCAATTTAACACTAGACTCAAACAACATTTGTCACTTAACTGGCTATGTCAATGTATCAAGCCTGGCTAACTCGAATGTGTAAAATCTGTTAACCAGTTTACTGTGTAATTTAATTTAATCCTGACTTGTGCTCAGGACTAACTTTAACCTGTGGAACATGTTTAACTTGCTTACTTATGTAATCTCTGTAAATAATCTGTTTGTAATATGTAATGCTGGTATTATGTAATGCTGTATCTGCTTACCCTTGTAGCTTTTCTCCCCGGGCCTCCGCTGGAAATGGACATGCATCCAGTCGGACTATCCCGGTCAACAAATGTAGGATAGATAAATAAATAAATAAAATATATTACAGTGACTACAATACAAGTCAGACATTGACACGCACTGACAGCATGCTGAACACACTGGGGCATACGTGGGGACTCAGAATAGCATTCTGCCTGAGCATCACACACCTCTGCAGCTGGCACACAGGCATATGTTCCATTGGAACAGAGCACATGCCACACATGGCACACACATCCCGTGTGCCACACACTCACAGCCTGTAGGGCTACACAACACACCTGCTACAGATGTGTCAGGTACCTGTCTTGGGTGCTGCACTGGGGTCCCGCTCAACAGGCTGTATCTGGTGAAGGTCACAGTGATATGCCTCAGGGGCACTATGGTCCACCACAGGACACATGCATACATGTCAGTCAGTGGCATGGACACATATGACTCACTCATTGACAATGCCAGTATGGCTGACCTGAGACATACCTCCTTGGACTACATGATAGGGAACATAGAATGGATCTCTCAGCATGTAGAAGCGTTCTAGAAATAAATGAAATAAAATGAGACGTGAAAATGAACGCAACAAGTTTGAGATCTCAGACGTGTTGCGTTCATTTTCACATCTCATTTTATTTCATCTCTCAGCATGTGGCACAGGCCAGTATGAGCCTGATCTTGGTTGCCAACATACCCTCACCAGGTATGCTACCACTATATGTGGGAAGGGTGTTGTATGTCTACATTATGCTCAGTCTCCAATGTCATTCATAGGGTATCCGCTGGCTGTCAACGTGTGCTTACATGCTAGGGAAGGCACAATGATGTGCAAGGATCATCTTACACGTGACACCCATGGCCCGATGTATAATGGCAAAGTTCCTTGGTGCACACATACTGCCTTATGTTGCAGGACACAGTTTACATAGCCACCAATGTGGGTATCACACAGGTTAGGACACTAACAGTGCTACTACACAACAACAGCAGTGTACACCGGAAGATGCATGCACCGGACACTGTCCTCAGCACGGTGAACCGCAATGTCTGTGCAGTACCAGATTCCTGATTCATGGCTCACATGTGTTACCCATCACTGACAGGTTATGCCCCATACCATGCCTGTCGTCCCCTACACATGTAACACACATGGACAGGGGGGTGGTATCCCAAGGTACCACAGATACACACACCTCCAGGTTGTTGGCACAGCACAAAGCATCAGGGCCTAATCATGTGCAGCTAACAGTGTGTCGGACTGCCATCTGGTTCATAGCCTGGCACACACAACCCTCCCATATACAGGAAGACCACCTATCCTCCATAACAACACTGGCAATATGACAGTCTCAAGAACTGTGTTTATATGGCTGGACTGCATCCAGCCAAACATTGTGCGTGAGCATTACTGTAGCTACAACACACTAGTTGAAGGGTTCACAGCATGTGGTCACTGAATTGCAGTGGAATGACATGTTACCACTACCACAACAGGTGGGAACATGCAGCACCTGTACATCAACTACATGTACACTCTATGGCCCAGACCAGATGTGTATCCTCTGCTGTCAGTATTTTACCATATACACCCACACTGTATAGACACATACTGCGTGCGGACCCTGCACAGTAAGACACAGTCATATTGGTATACATTGCAAATACCATTTATCCACTCAAGGCATGTGTCAGACATGGTAACTACTGCAGGTCACAGGTATTTATGTGAATGTGTCACACACATTCATCATGTGTGCAATGCCATTGCTGGTTTAGGCAATGGCATGCATTGTTATGTACAAAGACCCACACAATGTCATACTGTGTGACACAACCACACGTGGCAGTTGTGGGTTACCAAAACATACCTATCTGTACTCTGACAATGGTAATAGACACAGTAGCAGCACACACTATTGGCATTACTAGCCAACTAGCCCTGTTTGGCTGTGCTGATAGTGTGGTGACATCCCCTGTGTTTACTGGGGGAATATGCAGCATCTGGTGTATTGTAGTATTTGCCAAAAGGATCTGTTCTCTCACACTTGCATTTACACACACCCTACTACCCCCCCACACACACACACACACTTGCCATTTGCAGGATTCATTCCCCTACCTAACACACGACACGTGAGAGAGACGCATTAGCGAAGCGCACTATTTGGATTACTAGATAGTTTCTTTTCTCTGGCTGTACTTATAGGGTGCTGACAACATCAGTATTTTGAAAGGGTAATGTGCATCAGGTAGTGTGATCTCCTGATTGCCAAAACTAACATGTTTTTCATACGGAAATGCACACACACAAACTCCCCACATCCAAACACATACACACACACTTGCAGGTTTCAAGCCCCTACCTAAATATGTTATGGCACTTGAGAGTGACGCTGTAGCAGGTTGCGCTATTCTGAGTACTGGCAGATGTCTCTTCTCAAGCTGTATGTATAGGGTGCTGTCATCATCACTGTTTGGAAAGGGTAATGTGCATCATGTAGTGTGATCCCCTGATTTCAAAAAAGCACATGTTTTTCATACAGAATTGCACATACACAGAGTCCACACATCCAAACACACACACATGCCATTTACAGATTTCAAACTCCTACCTAACTATATTATGACACTCTGGAAAAATGCATTAGCAGAGTGCGCTATTCGAATTACTGGGAGGTTTCCCTTCTCCTGCTGTACTTATAGGGTGCTGACATCATCAGTGTTTAGAAAGGGGAATGTGCATCCTGTAGTGTGTTCTCCCATTTGCCAAAAGGCACATTTCCCTCACACAAAATTGCATACATACTAACCACCCTCAACCAAACACACACACGTGCCATTTGCAGGATTCAAACCACTACCTAACTATGTTATGACACTCGAGTTGGCCGCATTAGCAGAGTGCGCTATTCGCATTATTGGGAGGTTTTTTTTCTCCTGCTGTACTTATAGGGTGCTGACATCATCTGTGTTTAGAAAGGGGAATGCGCATTCTTTAGTGTGTTCTCCCAGTTGCCAAAAGGCACATCTCCCTCACACAAAATTGCACACACACTAACCCCCCCTCATCCAAACACACACACTTGTTGTTTGCAGGATTCAAACCACTACCTAAGTATGTTATGACACACGAGACAGATGCATTAACAGAGTGCGCTATTCGCATTACTGGGAGATTTCCCTTCTCCTACTGTACTTATAGGGTGCTGACATCATCAGTGTTTAGAAAGGGGAATGTGCATCCTGTAGTGTATTCTCCTAGCTGGCAAAAGGGATACTTCTTTCAAACAGTTTTGAACACACACTAACCCCCTCCACACACACTGAACACGTACAGGATTCAAACCCCTAACTAACTATGTTATGATACTTGAGACAGACGCTTGAGCGAAGCGCGCTATTCGCATTACTGGGAAGCTTCTCTTCTCCTGCTGTACTTATAGGGTGCTGACATCATCAGTGTTTAGAAAGGGGAATGTGCATCCTGTAGTGTATTCTCCTAGTTGGCAAAAGGGATACTTCTTTAAAACAGTCTTGAACAGACACTAACCCCCTCCACACACACTGAGCATGTACAGGATTCAAACCCCTAACTAATTATGTTATGACACTCGAGATGGACACATTAGCAGATCATGCTATTCGCATTACTGGTAGGTTTCCTTTCTCCTTCTGTATGTATAGGGTGCTGACATCATCAGTGTTTAGAAAGGGGAATGTGCATCCTGTAGTGTATTCTCCTAGTTGGCAAAAGGGATACTTCTTTCAAACAGTCTTGAAAACACACACTAGCCCCCTCCACACACACTGAGCATGTACAGGATTCAAACCCTAACTAACTATGTCATGACACTCGAGACAGATGGATCAGCGGAGCACGCTATGCACGCTATTTGCATTACTCGGAGGTTTCCCTTCTCCTGCTGTACTTATAGGGTGCTGACATCATCAGTGTTTAGAAAGGGGAATATGCATCCTGTAGTGTGTTTTCCCAGTTGCCAAAAGGGACATTTCTCTCTCGCAGCCTTTCACACACACAAACCTCACTCACCCCCCCACACAGCATTTGCAGGATTCGAACTCCTACCTAACTATATTATGACACTTGAGGGAGACGCATTAGCAGCGCGCACTATCCAAATTACTGGACATCTGTTTTGCACCTGTGGTATTTATAGGGTGCTGACATCTTTATTTCTACAGAGGTATGTACATGTAGTACTACCTGTCAGGTGGGGGATAGCATATATATGCATTTGCAGCCACCTACGTCAGGGTCAGATATGCACATCGCACTGGCAGGTTATGTTCTATACCATGCTTTGTGACCACAGGACCTCTAACACACAACACAACCAGTCCAGAACACCAGACCCACATCCAGGATGCACACTTAGCTTCCCTGGGAACAGTGCCAGGATATGCAGGTGTTCACATACACCATTCCAGTTGTTAACATCAGGTACAGGCATATTGTGTGTGAGACGTACTCAGGCCTCTACCACTTTACCCTACAGCCACTACAATTTGTGGGTCCATGTGCTATGGCAGAATCACACACCACAGCCACATGGGGGAATACATATTGCACCTGTCCATCTGCAACGTGAGTACTCACTGTTCCACACCAGAGGTAGACCACCATTGTTGATATCTGACCATACCCACCTTTCCCTGGACATCCATATCCCATCTCCACCCTCAGGCAAGGTTGTCACTGCACACAAACTGTATTTAGCACAAGCAGACTCTACACTTGTGTAGACTGGGGTGGATGACTTCAGAGGACCCATGCTGGGGGACTATACTGGCCACTCAGCATAATCCTTGACAATTGCATTCTATGAGCATGTGTATGGTTTGCATCGGTCATGCTATCCCACATATACCCATGACTGCTCCACAACAAGACACCTGCCAGCTGCACACCAGCCATATATGTGCCGTACAGCAGACAGAGTGACATAATACATTGCAGAGCTGTAGCCCACAGATGGAGGACATCTGTGAACAGTTCCGGCATGGCACTTCATTCACACATTCTCATTACAACACAGTGTTGACAGTGGAATCGTCCAGAGAATGCAGATAGGGCTCCCCTCAGTCTCTTATTGATGGACACCTACTGTCAGAGATCCTCAGTAACCCTCTCACAGCACACACTGACAACATGGCTGTGGCTTAGCACATTCAATCCCTGGGACCTCCACGGTGCCCCTGCTTGACAGAGGCACAGCTCACTAGCCTCACATGTTGCCTTCTGTGACCTACTTTACAGTGGCACAGTAGCCTACTGTCCTGGGGATGCAGATGCCAAGCACACTCTGGCTGACCTGTCATTCCCTAGGGCAACAAGCCTAGGACTGACCTCTACACCCATATGTTCAATTGTCAGATGCACAATATTTGTTGTGCTGTTCTACTGTTTGCAGGTCTTTATTGCCATAGCATTCCCTGTTCCTATGACCAACTTGTGTATCTGTGGAAGATGTTTGCATATGACGGCGATCCACTATATCACTTATGTCTCTGTAGTCATTTACTGTGTGCACTGGGCAGATTGCTGTGTTGTGGTTGGTTCCTGGACTGACACGTACAAATACCATATATGTGTGGCCAACTGCTAAACGGAGATATGGCCTAAGTGTGTGAGCATGCCCAGTTCAGCCTTTCCATGGCATGTTGTCTGACATATGCCTCATTTATCAAAGTGTGCGAGCATGCCCAGTGTGAGCTTTCCATATGTTGCACTCTGAAGTCCACCACATATTTGGGTGTGTGTGAACTTCAACAATATCTCACATTTATGGTTGTGTGTTGGGTGTCATGTTGTGTACTAACTGGCCAACTGCTTCATGTCTGCCACAACAGGGATCATACTGTGCCTGCAGGGATTGCATGGGATACTTTGCAGACAGTTCTCAACATACTTTCATAATGACCTAACACTGTAGTACCATATAGTGTACTGGTTCAGTACTTTCACTGTGGTGGACAGTATCCTGGGCTTTAGTCCTATGACTGCTTGACATCTTCATAGTGAGCACAACAGACTGTGTAGGAGCCAGTTGTGCACATATGACCATGTTGCAATATGTTCAGATATGGACTACCTACACCAGGCTCGTCCAACATTGCTAGTGTATTCCACAACATGGGTGGACATTGGCAAACACTAGCAATGTTCCCTAGGCCATTTCTGATGCTAGTCACAGGGTGTGTTTGTCCTTCGACACACATTGTAACTGGAGTTTGCCATGACATATGTCATGGTTAGTATACTGTGGCTCCGTCTACCTCTGACATAACAGTGATACCCAGGGTTAGCCTACCATCTCCCATCCACTCATCAGGATTCCTCTTGAGGGGTGTCGATATGTGACTCTCTGGCTGACCTGTACCAGGAGTTTACTGAAGAGTGGGGGTGCCTTCTGTGTTATGGATCATTCTGTACAGCTTGTCCTATGTAGGTCAGTGCTGGGGTTCAGGTCTATCATGTGCATAGCTCACTGCCATTCAGATTGTACAAGGTGCAACATGTTCATTCATTCCAGGTTGGACATGGCTTCATACATCAGGCACAGCTTTCCTGTAGCTGGGAAGTATGGCGGTGTGTGGGGCTGCAGTTTGTTTACTCAGGCAACACATGGCATCTGTTCATGCTCTTTGCTACTCCTGGTGGGGTACTGTTGTGGACTTTACAGTTGATGGAGGTGTCTGCTGCGGTATATCCCACAGGGGCTATTGTACTCACTTGTGACGCTGATGGAGGATGACTGCAGAGCCACAGTGAGTTCCCCTTATCTACATCTGCCAACCTTCATGTTTGGGTGGGTATATAGTATATGTTTCTGTGAACACTACAGCCACATGTTTGTCCAGTGCAGGATATCTATCACCTTTGTACCCAGGTCTCACATTACATGTTAGGTACCTCATGGGTTAACACCTGTGTGGTAATTTGTGGGCACTTACTGTATATCTACGGTGGTTGTCTATACACAGTTCTGCAATTAGCTTGCTGACATGGCTATGGCTACAGTTGTCTGTTTGTAGGTGGCCCTTTTGTGGGTTGCTTGTGTCAGCTGGGGGTCAGATATGGTGGGCTGTTTGTACTCCTCTGCATACATGTTCAGTCACAGTCCTTCCATGTTGGCCTATACCTATGGGACATATATACAGAACGGGGGAGGGGGGGCCAAGACCAGGCCTTGTGGGATGCCACTCATATCTGCTTTGTAGTCTGACATGGATGCGGCATGTCTGACCATGTCAGTTCTGTCCCTGGTCTGGTTTGCAACCCCTCTACTGACATAGGGCTATATATTTAAGCTGGTGAACATATCCATACTGCACTCGTACGGTATTGTCTAGAAGCATGTGCATGGTCCAGCTACACTGTGTGGACCACATTGCCCTCATCAATGACCTTAATGACTGCTTCAAATGGGTCAGACATGTTTAGGGGCAGGTTCTGCAGTTATGACAGCCACATTGTGTAGGGTCCAGTATCAGTAGGTCCACAATAGCCTTCTGTCTGCGGTACATACTGATCCTTTCCATAGCTGTGCAGAACAAGCTTGTCAGGATCCTGGGGTGGTAGTTTGGAGTATCCATTCAGGCAACACCTTTGTTGTGATGGACCACTGTTGTTGTACACTGCTCTTTTGGTACATATCCTTTGGTAAGGCTGACATTGGGCAGTAGTGTGATTTGGCATTCCATTATTCTTGGAGTCCATGTTGGCCTCAGCACAGGACACCATCACATACCTTTGCTGCTGTGTGTTCTGCTTTGCAGATAATGGCTGTTACCTCAGCATCTACAATGTCAGGGGACCATCAGTCTGCTGGGATAGGTATTTTGCACTCTGGGGGGGGGGGTGTTTGCACTGCACCTGACAGGTTGTATGTTAGCAATATGTGTGTGTGTTTGGTATGTTGTTTGTAATATCTGTGTGATTCAGAGCATTTCTGTGGATGCCCAACATGGTTCCTACCATCAGTTGGGTAAGCCTTGTGATTATCCTTAGTGTCCTGTATGTTTTGTATCTTCATAGGTTCATGGGTTCATACTAGGCTATACACCCTAGGCCATTAGTAAGCCTAGCCAGAGTGTGTGTGTCTTTCGCCACCCCTTGCTATGTTCTATTATGGCCATTTATGAAGTTCTTCACTGTGCCTCTGTCTGGTCGTGACACAGTGAGGACCCCCAGTATACATGTACGGTCATCCATCCACTTGGCAATATTCCTGTTGAGGGGTGTCAGTGAGGGGCTCTGCCTACCATGGATTGGGATCCTGTTTCTGGGTGTGGGGAGCCTCTGGGTTATGTAACTGTCCCTCCAGCACATCTTATTTCATTATGTGTTGAGGCTGACATCTGTGACTCTCACAGCTACAATGGCTTTGATTTCCTGTGGTGGAGCATGTCCATTACTCCTGTGTTGGACATGGCCTTGTACAACAGACATAGAATGCCTCTGTGTAGGCACTCTGTGACTGCAGTCAGCTGGGGTGTCTACAGCCAGGCAGAATATGACATATATTTCACACCCTTTATCCTGTTGGTGGGGTAACTATGAGGTCTTCCGAACCGCTGCAGGTGTCACGTACGGTACATCCCATATGAGTCATTGTACTAGATTATGGGTCTGATAAGGGAACAGTACAGCGGCACAGTGACCTCTGTTGATGTTGATGTGAATCCTTTCATGATATGGTGTCCAATATCGACAATCTTCATAGCCACATTGGCATTGTGAGTGTCACATGACAGATTAATGTCGACCTGTGTCCCTAGGTCCCTGATTACTCCTTGCATACATAATGGTTTGACACCTATGTGGTAATTTGTGTGTACCTTGTCTGGTATTTGGTGGGACATTCATACTGTCCAGTGTCTTCGGGATGTCTGGGTGGAGTTCTTGTGTGTGAGAGTGTGGTCTGTCGCATGTTACAGACTGTACAGCAGTTTTGACTACAGTTATGTGCACATGGGTGGTCTCCGCTGCTTTGTGCATTGTCAGTTACCTGGCCATATGGGTGTCTGTGCTGCATATGGATACTCCCCCTCCGTTGATGTTTTGGTGCAGGTGTTGGGGCCATAACACATGATATGTGGTATAACCTAGTAGTGTTGGTGTGCTATCACTAGGCTTGCAGCAGGCTTTTGTCACTGCACAGACATCAATGTTCTCCATAATGGGAAGTGCCTCAAGGGCATGCATATTGCAGTTTACACATCTGGCATTGGTCAGCATTACCCTTATGTTTCCTACCACTTATGTTTTCTAGGGTGTTGGGTAGTCTTTTTGGCCTTGCCTACATACGGCTCTATGGAGGCGGCAAAGGCCTTATCCAGTATCCAGATGCACACGGGTAACAGGTGCAAACCATCCCTGGAACAGCAGCATGGCTTGTCATGCTTGACATCTCAAGCAGACAGACGTTAGACCCTCTTGGACTGACAGCTGTAACTGTGCTAGCTGTTAAACATGAGCATTCTGTGTTTGTACTGTGGCATCATTCTTGGTGAGGGTTGGATGTTGCACACAGCCAGTGTCATACCGGCCTGGGGTACATACTCAGAGGGACCATCCATGTCTCTTTTCATGTTGACCAGGGAGGTACATCTCAGGTAATTCACACCAACATAGACATTGAGTGCATCATATTTCTGCTTGCTTTGGGGTGACCTACATACTTGTGTTATGTGGCATTTTGTGGCAGCCTACAGGCAGCTTACTCTACCCTTTCCCTTGTTCAGTCTGGTGAGTGGGACAGCAGTGTGTCTGCCTATACAGACACCTATTACGACTGCATCAGGCATGTTGTTTCTCCTTCTGGCCTGTGACTGTTTGGCACACCAGCTTTGCGTACTATTCGTTGCATGTGCTATGTTTGAAGGTTGTGGTTGCTTGTGATCTGCTTTGGAGGCTTCTGTTGGTGTGGTGTGTTTGTAATTAAGGCCTCCGGGAATATTTGTCTGTGTTTATGCGTTTGGTTTACAGTTGTGGTAGGTCTATGTGGGACTGGGTTTGTGGTGTATGTGGTTACCTTCTCCTCCTGCCTAGTTTTGACAGTACGGAGTTGGTGGAGCCCAACCTCTGGTTTGGATACATGGATGCATCTATCACATATATTTGTATTTATTGGGGGGTGTTGTGGTTGTCTGTGTACTTGGGACTGGTGTCACATTGCCTCTGGATTCACAGATTCTACTTGTTGTGGCTGGACTTAGTGGATTGTATGTGTGGACATATGTTATTGCCATACTACTGGTCAGTGATTACTTCCCTTTTTATGTTTGCTCTATCATGTGGTAGCTTCCTCATTCTCTTGCATGGTTTGGTTATGGCTGGAGTCCAGCATGCCAGATGCCTGCGTGTATGGCATTGTGTGTTGTTGTTATTTGTGACTGCATACTCCAAGCATTCCTGGCTGTGTTCATGGAATGCCTGTATAACATGTTCTGTGGTGTGTCCCATATTCTGCACTTGCACAGGGCCTTTTGTGGATTCAACATCAGTTTTGAGGGCTGCAACCTATGCTTTACACATGTTTTTCACTGTGGTATTCTGGCCAGGGACTGGGGTCAGGATGTGTATATTCATTGTGATTACTCTATGGTCTGATCTTACCAGTGAGGGGTACACTTCTCATCTTGCCATCCAGTACACATGTTGCTGATTATCACATCCAGTATGCTTACCCCTCTTGTGGGAGTGGTACATTGTTCCTGGGCATTGTGGTTTATGGATTCTGGGAAATTTTCTCCTACTGTGTTGGTGCTAGTATAATACTCCCGGTGTATGTCTGGGTATTTTCAGTCAAGCAATATAATGTGGTTTGGGGGACTTGATATATTCATGTATTCCGACATAGGCCAGGTGCAGTTCCTGGTATTAGGACAGTAGTCTGCAGCAGGCTATATACTGGGAGGCGGTTTTAGCCATTGGTATTTGACCATGGCTAATCCATGCTGCTTCTTGTTGTGGTACCAACATGGGGGTGTGGTTATCCTTGCCATTTCTTGCTAGTCACCCTCCTTTTGTAGCTTGACCATGTTTTGCGGCTGTACAGCACAGTATGAGGTGTGATCTGGTAGTGTTAGGGTGCTGATGTGAGCCTTGACCCAGTTCTCTATCACAGGACTGGTATCTACATTCTCCATACTGTGTGCATTTACACTGCACACATCTTGCTGTTTAGACATCTGTCATTGGGTAGCATTACATCTAGGTTCCTATCCCTTGTAGAACCTATGAAGGTGGGTTTGTGTTTTGAGACTTACCTATTCAGGGCATGCTGTGGGTACTGAGAGCCTTTGCCAGAATCCATGGGGCATGACATGATAGGTGCATGCCACCCCTAGCAGATGGTGCATCATGTCATGCTCCGCATGTCTTCCCAGCCTGAAACACATTGGCTCCCCTTTGACTAACTGCATTACTTCAGCCAGTTATTGCACTTGATCATCCCATCGTCATTTTGTGGCTTTATGCTTGGTGAGGGTGGATGTTAGTCAGGGTGCTCATGTGTGCATATAATACTTGGTGTTACATTATTTAACACATGGCATTCATGCCTCAGGTGGTGCTGCAGGGCTGCCTCTGTCGGATGCGCATATTTCACTTCCCTGTACATGTTTGTGAGCAGGTAATGTCATTTTAGGCATCCATGTTATTATTTGAGTGAGTCAGAGGGGGTATCATTCCCAGGGTTCCTACTGAGCCAGTGTATGTGCTATGCATTGCCTCTTTGCCAAGGCCAGGGCATACTGGGCATGCCTCCTTCTGCCTACTGGGGCAGGCTCAGGTTGTTCCTCCTCCGAGTCACGCTCTGCCTGTGATGGCCTTGGCAATGGTGGGGGACTGTTTGGCCCGGCTCTATGCTGGTCCTGCTGCAGCTGTTTTCGCAAGATCATATTATGTAGCATAGCACATACCATGACAATTTGGGTACATGTAGTTGGTGTGTACTGCAAGGCCCCACCAGATGTGTCCAGACACTAGAACCATGACTTGAGCAGCCCAAACACACGCTCTATTACATTATGTGTTTGTGCGTGTGCCTCATTATGGCGTTCCTGTTCATGTGTGTGTGTGTTTCTGATGGGTGTCATCAGCCATGGCTCCAGTGCATAACCTGCATCCCCCACTAGGTGTCCGTGTGGGATGTCCCCATTTGCAAATGTCTGGTACAGCTGCGTCAAATGCCAGATGTGGGAATCGTGGTAACTCCCAGGGCAGCCAGCACACACATTCATTATTATGCCCTGGGCATCACACACAACCTGGCAGTTGATGGAGGGGAAGCCCTTGCAGTTAATGTAGGCCCTACCCCGCTCACCGACTGGTGCTTTGATGCATATGTGCGTGCAGTCTATTGCACCCACTACCTCAGGGTATTCCGCTATTTGCTGGAAGAGATGCATATTGCTGGCCAATACCTCATGGGCATTGGGGAAATATACATGATCACCGACATGTGCTGACATGGCATCCAGGAACTGGTGCAGTACCCTGGAGGCTGATGCCTGTGATATCCCCATCATATCGCCAGTTGGTCTCTGGAAGGTACCTGTTGCTAGTATGCTTAGGCCAACACATACCTTGGTTTCCACTGGGATGGGTTCCCCTCTGTTGATTCTGTTTGTGAGGCGTGGCCTGCACAGCTCAACAATTTGCTGCAGGAGGTCTCTGTCCACTCTATAGCGCTACTATCTCCAGCTCATGTAACCCGTGGTAGGTGACCTGGGCCTGTACACTCTTCTCCGTCTCCTCACTGTGGGTTGTCTGGCACCATCTGCATTGTCACCACCCTCAGCAAGTCACCTATGTCTCATTATGACAGCTATGGCAGCCCCTAACATTTCTGCTCTGAGTTAAGCTTTTTCAGTTTTCACTTCTATTAGCTTACTCCTGTCTTGCAGTGTCTCTTAAGAGAAACATCCTGCACTACTGTTTGCAGAGTTTTAAGTGCTGGGCTGGGCTACTATTCTGCCTGTGTAATTGCCTGCTTCTAATTGTTTTCACCTGCTAGCTTCAGCAGTTATCCCTGCTAGCTTCCTATTAATTCTGTTGCTTCCTTTTTCCTTTCTGTTTCCGCAGGGGGAGCAATGTGCATACCATCAGAAACATGCTCACAGTGGCTTACACACACGCACATGTGCTTACATGGTTCAGAATCCACTTATTCGGGTTAAAACGCGTGCACACCCGCACAAACACTGTTACACATCTGCCAACAGCCTCCAACATACTCAGCCTGCTCTACACACGCACACAGCAGCGCAAACAGTGTTAAACATCTCCCAACATGCTCCCACATGCTCAGTCTGCCTTACACGCGCGCACACTGCCCTACTCGCGCTTCATGGTGCGCACACGTGCGCATGCACGTCCAGCAAGAAACTTTGGTGTAAGTAACAGTGTACACCTTCCATTTCTTGACTTTACATGACTTATCTAGTGGCACACCTCTTTCCATGATCTGTGTCTGTCATCTGTCATGTTACACTGACCTCCAATGAACTGCATTTCTTTCTACCATTTCCCCCTGTGATGTCATCTATCTCCTACTATATTCCTCCCCCTTATGTATCTCTTACACTACTCAGACTGTGCTCATTTGCTATGTGACTGTGAGATTCAGTATCCTAACCCTCATTTACATGAGATTGCTTACTAATGCTTAGTTACATGTCTTAGACTCAGCTTCCCCCCTTAGCAACCACTACACGGTGGCCATGTTGTTTTTGGTTTGCTGGTTCCTGCAATGTCATTCCATGTATTGCATGAAACCCACATTTGTGGGTTTATAACCTTCTTTTTTATGATTTTATACAGCGCAGCCCGTTTGCGCGGGGCTGCACTGGGTTTAAACATCGGTGATCGCCGAAAAAAAACAATATATATTTTTAATATTTTAGCATCGGTTTTTATTGCCAATGGCCACATATTTGGCAATTGGCATGCTGCCTGAGTCATATGCACCCTTTTTTGGAGCTGACATGGCTCCGTTGTGGAATTTGCAGAAACGTACTCAGTTGTCAACCGAATACATTTCTGCAGCTAAAACGTCTCTTACACGGACTGGTTTATGCTTCATGGATCACTAATATACCTCATTTGCATACCTTTTGGATGCAAGTGAGGTATTTAGCATGTCCACACCCAGTCCGTGTAAGAGACATTTTAGCTGGTCTCTTACACGGAGTTTAGGACTGTTCCTGGATCGCAAGGTTTGCATGGAGTGTTGCACGTCTCTTACACTTCGTGCAAGCCTTTGTGAATCCTGCCCAGTGTTTATCCCAGATGAAATGGAATGGATGGTGCCTACTCTTCAAAGAATAAAAGAAACAAATCCTTGGACTGATGCTAGGAAGAAGAAACAAAAAAACTGATTACAAGATAGCTGTCCCAAAAAAATAACTTTTACAACTACATCTCTCAAAGTATCAACTGATATGGTACATCACTTGTCATCTGTTTTTATTTAAAAAAGGAGGGTTTCTTAAACAACTGAGAAACAGTAATGATTTGTTGAGAATGTTCAAAGAGTCCAGTAATTCTTCACAAACAAAAGTAGGTCAAGATGGGTTGCTATTTACATTATATATAAGCCAAACAAAGCAACATATAAACATATAAGTTTCTATTCCCCTACTTGAACTCAATGAATACTTATCTTGTTAATTTTTCATTGTTTTTACTTATAATAATTTAAGTAAGTAATCAACTAATTCAACAAGGTACCATTCATCAGAGTTCAGACTCAAATGTAACAAATTGACATCATATGTAATAGCAGTAACAGTAGAGTGCTTTGAAAAAAAAATGCTGTCATGGAGACTAATGCCTTCTTCAGTTAAAATATGATTTAGAAATGTCATGTATATACTGGTTAAATAATAGTAGCAAACTTTTGTCATCATCATTTTGTCTAAATATAGTTAATATCAATTATGGCAGGTATCATAACTATGAATGCTGTTTGATAAATCCTGATATGATGTACGTGGATGCAGCCATGTCTGGCAGCTAGTACAAATGTCATTATTATTCTGTCTAAACATAATTAATATCAATTATGGCAGGTATCATAGCTTTGAGTGCTGTTTGATTAAGCCTGACATGATGTATGTGGATGCAGCTGTGTCTGATGGCTGTTGTGTGTTGCCGTTTTTGTCTCCAGGAGGCTGTGGGTTGTGGCTTGTGGTCGAGGTTTGTTGATGCTTCTGTATTAAAAAGAGACATTTGGTGTTTTAGCCTGGATCCAGGTGAGGGGGTGGATAGATATGTGGTTTGGGATATTTTGGCAGAGGATGTTTTGTTTGTGTGTCTGCTGAGTGAGAGGTGGGAGGGCTTGAGGCGTGTGTTGTCTCTTGTTGTGGTGGCTTGTTGGGAGGTTTTTTTTTTTATCTGTTTTCTCTCTCTTCTTTTCCTGGCTGTTGCCTCGCTGAAAGGGAGGGAATTTTTGTTTTGAAGTTGCAGTGAAGTGAAGCTTTACTTCAGGTGCATTGTGAGCCTCTGGTATGCAGTACACAACCACATTAACAGAAACCGATGCTCCCAGGCTGCTATGGTAATGGAGACAGAGTGATGATAATGCTCTGAAGAGCCTCCGAGATGATTCTTGGTAATGACGTTTTTGGTTTTCAAAAAAAAAAATATATATATATATATATATATATATATATATATATATATATATATATATAAAATAAAAAGGCTGTTTTAAACCACGTGTACACATATTGTTGGTTTCCCAACACTTCATTTAGCTCATTAAGTTGAATCTTGATAAAAAAAACAAACAAAAAAAAAAACACGCAATAGTTATGTAATGTATGATTTTAGTAAATCTAGA
Source organism: Protopterus annectens (assembly GCF_019279795.1). Taxonomy (NCBI): domain Eukaryota; kingdom Metazoa; phylum Chordata; order Ceratodontiformes; family Protopteridae; genus Protopterus; species Protopterus annectens. Next base: position 170,063,249 of record NC_056729.1, on the reverse strand, counting down.
CATAAAATATATAATCGTCATATAAGATGAAGCAGTCTGCTGAATTTAGATATTAAAGACAGGATTTAATAACATGGGCTTGTGTATAATAACACTACTGTCTTAACTTGTCATAAATGCCATAGATGCCATTGAGCATCAAGGGGAAGCATGATGATTTTCTTATATAAGTAATTATGCATAACAATTCATGTAATTGCTTTAACTTGAATTGTAGTTTTTGTAACCCATCTTGACCATATATAATACTTAAGCAGTTACCAAGGTAACTAATGTTTTACACATGACATCAAACTGACAAAGTTGTTCAAGAGAAACAATAGAAGCCTGAACTTGAAATGGCACAGAGTGTAACAATCATATTCTGACCAAATAGTATTAAATCGACAATAGTCAGTTTAATAACATGGGCTTCAGTATAATAACAGTGCTGTTTTAACTTGTCATAAATGACATACACTATATTGAACATCAAGGGGAAGCATGATGATTTTTTCATATAAGTAAATGTGCATAACAAGTCATATAATTGCTTTAACTTGAACTGTGGTTTGTAATACATCTTGACCATACATAATACTTAAGTTATTACCAAGGTAACTAATGTTTTATACATGACATCAAACTGACAAAGTTGTTCAAGGGGAACAATAGAAGCCTGAACTAGGAATGTCACAGAATGTAACAATCACATTCTGAACAAATAGCATTAAATTGACAATAATCACTCAGTTTAACCTTTGTTGATTATACAAAATAGAATGTTGCCATTTAAATCTAAAAACTTTCAGAATATGCCATACAATGGCAATTTATGAATATGGAAAGGGAACTTGTAATCATTAATCACAATAAGTGAATTTGTTGTTTTTAACCTACAATTTCACTAATTTTATAGTAAGAAATGACAGATATGAAAATTCTTATGTGTAGGAAATGGGGGAAGAGGGATGAACTAATAATTAAAATGCACTAACTTTCATCAATGTTTACATAAAACAAACTTGATGCTTTAAGTAAGTTAGCAACAAAGTGATTACTTAAATGCTGGTAAACAATAAAATACAACTTCTGATATATCCAGTAAAATACATTGTATTATAAACATTAGGTATACATATTATTGCCATCTATTTATATTAAGTAATACATTTTGAAAGACTTCATCAATAAGGGTGACTATGTTAAACAACTGTGTGCTATAAACTTTTGCTGAAGTTTTATATATGATACATCCTACTTTACTATGATTGAATTGCTTGTCATCTATCTTTCATGTAAATATTAATTGCTTATACAATAAGTAGGCATTTATATTGTATTAGAATTCTGTCTAATCTACAATAGTACTATATCTGTTCAAAATAATATAAATATTGCATATTCCTATTACAAATATTCTCCATATGATAATTCAATTTATGGAGCTTAAATGTTCTGGATTGTCAAGGTATGAGTGATAATCTGATGGACTTAGGTTTATCCATCAAATTAGAAATGATTTTCATTCCATGGCTAGTGTGGATCTTAGTTTTGTTAACATTTATTAATTTAAATTTGTTATTTCACAAAAACATTTTTAGTATGCCTGACCAAAACATTACTTTATTGGCAAACACTCAAAGTATAAAACTGATACTTTCCTTTAAAAGCTCAAACATATACTTTTTAGTTATCAGAGGAAAATGTTTAATAGTCACAATAAAACAACAAATCTAAAACAAGTCTAAATAACCAAAGATGGATTTAACTTTACTATCTTTAAATACCAATGGTTTAAACAAACCTAGCAAGAGATCAAATCTACTGAAATATTTAAAACCGAACAAAGCACAAATTCTCTTCCTTCAAGAAGCTCATTTCAAAACAAATGACAATTACAAATGGAATCCTAAGGAATATATGATATTGGAGCAATCCACTTATAAGACAAAGACAAAAGAGGTAAAAGTTTTATGGAAAACAAATGTGATTAACCCAGAAATCAATTATAAGTATACAGATAAAGAAGGCCTTATGACATTAGTAATAGTTAAATATAATAACAGAATATGGACCCTAGCCAATCTATACTGGCTCCCAGGCATTGGATCAGGAACTTTTAAAAAACACTTGGATTTCATTTCCAATAATTATAAAGGCAACTTATTATTAGGAGGAGATTTTAACTGTATATCTGATATTTCTGAAACTACAAATAAAAGACTGTTACATACATCTGCTGTATCAAAAGTTTTAAACAAGTGGGTAGAGTCATTTCATCTTGTAGATACTTTCAAATTTAAAGAAGATAAATCTTTGTTGTTTTCCCTTGAAGATCACAGATTTGGCACCCAAACTAGAATAGATAAAATATTTTCTGCCCGTGACTTACACTCTAAAATCATTGCTTTCTCAATCACTTCCTACCCCTTTTCAGACCACAGTTCATTGATACTAAAACTTCAAAATTGGTACAAACCATTAATCTTTAACTTCGGAATTCCAGCATGTATGACTACAATTAAAGAGGTCAAACCATGGTTATTATCTGAATTACAGTTCTTTTTAGATATTAATTACACCACAGAGATAAATAAAATAATGATATGGGACTCATTAAAAGCTTACATATATGGTATAATCCTAACTTGGTATAAAAAATCAGAGAATGGGATTCTGAATTATTAGATCTACAATCCAAACTTTTGTCAGTAAAAGCTGAAAAAATCAAAATCATTTGGAGATGAAAAAGAAACTAGAAGTATTAAACAATAAGTACAATGAAATTCTAACACATAAAACTAGTTTAGCTTTAGAAAAACTAAAAATTAATACATTGGCCACTTCTCCCAAATAGCTACATAATTTATTCACAAGAATAAAAATTTAAAATACAACCAAAAGCTAATAACATTAAAAGTATCTTCCATGAAAGGAAAGGAAAGGGAACAATGTCTTGGATATAGGTGACATTCTTGATGCCTATAGAATTCACTATATGGAACATTTTCCAAAAAGAAAATGTACATATTGATCAATTAAGTCTAGATGAAAAATGTTCTAATAAAAAAAATACCAGAAAAATTAAAACTAGATCTGCAAGCACCCATATCCTACAAAAAAATTACAGATACAATAAAAGAGGGTAAAATAATAAAACTGTAGGTATAAATGGCATAATTATGGAAATATATAAACCTTTTCCTTTTAAGATACTATCCCTCTTCCATAAAACTCTATTAGAAATTCAGTCACAAACTTTAATACCACTCTCTTGGAGATATTCCTTAATCACACCAATCCTAAAGGAAAACAAATCCCCAAACCTCTGTACCTCATATAGACCTATATCATTATTACATAATGACTATAAGATAGTTATGACAATATTAAAACACCACTATCCAAAACAATAAATAATTATCAAACTGGATTTATATATCCTAGACACACACATAGACAATATTAAAAGGATAATTTCTCTTATATATTATATTAATAAAGAAAATAAAGAAACACTCATAATTGGCTTAGATATAGAGAAAGCCTTTGATTTCCTAAATTGGGACTATTTATTCAAAATGCTGGTGTTATTTGAATTCCTTCCTTCCTTTGTTCATCTACTAAAGAATATATATACAAATAATTTAGTGTTTATTAAGCTAGGGCCTTTCACCTCTGAATCAATACATATAACAAAGGGTACTAAACAAGGATTTCCCATGTCACTGATTCTATTTGCTTTGGCTATTGAAATATTGGCAGATTCAATACATAGCAATACAAAAATCAAAGAAGTTGATGTTTATGAACAATACAATTCTAAAGTAATGCTCTTTGCTGATGACATATTATTAACACTATCCAATACAAAAGAGACATTAAAATAATTAGATATTTTAATTGACACAATTTACAAGACTTCAGGACTCCATTTCAATAAATCAAAATCAAAATTTTTATTTTTAAACAAAAAAAAAAAAAAGAATTGCAGACGGAGAGGAATCACATTATAGGAAAAACGTATCTACCTTAAAATATCTAAGAAATGAGTTATGCAAGGATAATTATGAATTAGTCTTAAAAAACTACAATAATATCATCAATACAATTAAAATCTCTGTGGAAAAGTTGGACAAAATAATATTAACATTTGAAGATAGACTACAGTTAATAAAATGTATATATAGCTTTGGCAATACAACTGTTACTAGAAATGAGTATACTCAAAAAAATAAACTCGTACCTAATAAAATTTTGATGGTTTCCCAAAAGAAACAGAATAGCTTTAATACATCATATCAGACCATGGAAACAGGGAGGATTAAACTTTCCTGATATAGAAACATATATAAAAGCATCAATATCTAAAACAATCTCAGATTGGATAAGTCCTAATTATTCTGCAAATTGGAAAGAATTACTGACTGTAATATCAATAAACAAATTTGATTTACAAAAAAAAAATGTCAAATAACAGATAAAAGCAGTTTGCCATGGCACATATTATGTATTTGTATGCAATATAACATAACTAATTCCACTAAAACTCACATGATTACTTATTACATTGACTCATTTAGGAAAATTATTAATGCAGATATAGATTTTAAAATCTGGTTTTATCTTTTAGCACATTCATAGTTACAAAGAGCTATCCACATAAAATATACAGAGAAATAATTAATTCCTGTGAACAGAAAGGATTTGTTTGTTGGTTTCAATGCATCAAAGAACTAAAAGTTCTGGATATGCAAACAATAGAAACAACATACAAAATTCCACAACAAGATTGCCTAACTATGCAAAGCATTCTGATGTATTCACAAGATTTATGCACAATAATTAATAATTATTAATTTAAAGAAATACCTAAACTTACGAAAGACCTATATGAAATCATATATAATGATTATGACATGGGAAATAGTATTTCACAATTTTACAAGATATTGATAAATTATAAAACAACACCCAAATCCTCATATTGGAATTATATAATAAAAGGACTCTCATTACAGCTAACTGAAGAAATTAAATCAAATATTTTATTATCAATAAAACATACATCCTTTACACAATACTGGAAAGTTTTTAATTGAAAATGCTTGCACAGAGCATTTTATTAACTCCAGATAGAATTACTAAAATTAATTCTGCCATAAAGGGAATATGTTGGAGATGTGAGCAAATACACATTTTTTCAACTGTGTTAAAATTAAGTAATTTTGGAATGGCATTAAAAACTTTTTACAAGCTTTAGTTGATGAATCATTTAACTTATCTAAAGCTCTAGTATTATTAAATGTGTACGAAGGTCTTCATTTGAATGAGCCAAATATATATCCAGTTTTGATAAAACTTGCAATCACAAGGAAGTGTATAACAAGAAGATGGAATACAAATACAATACCGACTTTGGAAGACTTCTACAGCCTAGAAAGACCACAACATTGTTGGAAATTAAAATTAAAGAATTAAGGATTCATCCTAAGCCATTTATTAACAATCCATGGAAAACTTCTTATCATTGATTGACACTTTACAATAACTGAACAGATACACTCTGATAACTTGATTGTTATACCTATAAAGTAATTGTATATATTGAGCTCAGTTATAGTGTCAGGCTGATGTAAATAGTGTACATAGCTATTTAAGATGTTATATACAACTACTATAGAATTTATTCAAGTGTATTTGAAAAATAAAAAAAAAAAATGAGAAAAAAAAATCACAATAGGCAAAATCCCATACCACTTCGTTTGCAAGCTATAGGTCCCCCTCTATGTCCCAGAGAACCGATAACATGTATTTAAACTTATTGGAAACACAAACCAAGCAAACCAAACCAAACTCAAACCATCAAACTCAATACCGTATTCATGGGTGACTTTAATTACTCCACTATTAAACGGGAATAATATATGACACCAAACATGCAGGCACACAGATTCCTAGATTTTGTAAATACAAACTCCCTCGACCAGACTGTCAATACGCCAACCAGGGGGCAGACATACTAGATAAGGTCCTCACTAATATGGGAGACCACTGCACAACCCCTAGCATAATGCCCTCTCTGGTAAGGTCAGACCATAAAAACATTCTCCTTTGAAGTAAAAATAAAACCTGGAAACCCAGCTAACCATGGAATGTTCAGGAACTACTCTAAGGCTGACTTCCTACTATTATGTGATAATATGACAAACTTTCAAGTCCCCATAAACCCTGAGAACACCGCTGCCTATGTGGAACTGTTTACAGAAACCCTACACAATCATGTTAATAGCTGAATAGAGATAACTGTACCCACCAGGAAGAAGTACAGAACTAACTCAAAAAGCAAGCCACCATGGTGGAATCACATCAATAGGGTGTATAACAAAAGGAATAAAATCATGGCAAAAATTAGGAAGTGCAGCACCCAGCAGGATAAAAGCACTATCATCAAGCTAAACAAATAAAATCTTCAAAGTCCAAATTTGGGTTAAATTTACCTTCCTAGGCCAAGAACAACCACAAAACATTTTTTAGCTGTATTGGTAACCTCTAAGACAATACACAATTGTGTGCAGAGCTCATTGTTAATAGAGCCACCTATACTAAGCCGTAAGACATAGCAAAATCACTGGCAGACAAATTCAGCTCTAACTTTATCCATCTCTCCCCCTCAACTTCCACTCAGGAAATACTATCAAATATAACTCTCCTTACTATCACTAGTGAACATGTCCTCATTGTTTTCTCTAAGGGAAAGAATACTATATTGATGGGCCCTTGCAATATGCCAAGATGCTTTCTAAATAGCATGAAATGACCTATCAAGCCATCTAGAATCACTATTTAACTGTAGACTCAAAGCAGGTTTCATGCCTCACAAATGGAGAAGAGCAGCAGTCATCCCACTGCACAAAGGTGGGTCACCTACAGAACCTGAAAACTACAGACTCATAAGTCTCACTAGTCTCATATGCAAATCTATAGAATAAATTATCATGGAAATGGTCAACAATGACACAGGAAACCTCCAGACACTGGACCAACCCAATTTAGTTTTTTCAAGGGCAGATCATAGCCGCACAACCTGGTGGACTTCTTGGAGAAGGCCACCAAAACAATGGATGAGGGCAAAATGGTTCACACTTTTATTTTATTTTATTTATTTATTTTACATTTGTTGACCGGGATGGGCTAACTGGATCCATGTCCATTTTCGGTAGAGTCCCAGGGAGATAAGCTCCAAGAAGTTACATTAGTACAACTATTCAGGTAAAGGTTATTATACAGATACAAACTTAGGTTTCAACAGTTCAAAAATTTACACAGTTTAAACATAAATTTAGGTAACAAGTTTTGGTACAGATACATACTTAAAGTAAAACACAACTTGCACAGATTGTACATAATTTGTTGGAAGCAATTAGATGAGGTATTTTACACTCTATTTACAAACGACTTGGCTATACAAGTTAAATTAGCTGTAAAGGGTAAGATATGTTTTTGTAAAGGATAAGTAATAGGTGGATACTGACAAAAGTCAGAGTAGATATAAGGTCTATAGCAAGGGAGAGAAGTGCTGCATATCTTGACCTGCCCAAGGCATTTGGCACAATACTCCACTCAGACATTATCGATAAACTCAAAAGTATAGATATAAACATTTATGTCACTTGGTGGATAGATAGCTGTTTCAAAGAAAGGACACATGAAGTTAGAACTGGGGAGTCCTCCTCTGCAAAGAGGCCATTCACCAATGAAACCCCTCATGGATCAGTCCTGGGACTTTTTATTTTTGGCATTTGCTTCTCTGATGTGAAATCCAATGTTAAGGGTCTCTGGCTGACCAAATTTGGAGAAGTGCAAATTAGGAGCAGTCATAGGATCTCCCACCAACACTAGTGTTATCCAGGAAGGGCTGACACAGACAAATAACTTGTATCTGAGCCATGCACTAAAACTAAATACCAATAAATTCATAATAGTATCCTTCAGGAAGTCATCCACACCTTCTTATAGAAAACCTCTTCTAATGCCTTATATATTCCTCTTACAATCCTGAAGTTAAACTGCTCTGGTCTTGGAATCCATTCCAATGGAGAGATCTGGTTTGATTTGCTTAGCATAGAAGCATGAAATCTGACATCAGTAGTGATTCTCTATATGGATCATGGATGATTATGTCCTGAAAAAGTTTAATTAAAGAAAGTCTGTTGTATCCACTGCATTCCATGAAATTCTGGTTGGTAGACACCCATACTATCTTTGACATTCAAAAGACACAGACCTGGCTTGAGAGGTGATAACAGGCATCTATGGTTGTGCCTCCTTGGAAGGTTTGCTACATGTTTGAAGTTATTGGGAATGATGTGATGAGCAGGATCCTGTGGATATCATGTGGGAGAAGAACTTTCGCGGCTTACCACTGTCACAGAAAGTAGTTGTAGTGGGTGAAGAATGAGTCACTGGGCAGCATAGTGTCAGCAGGAGATATCTACTACTGCTGTCCAGGGTATCTTTCTGTAATGGCATACCGCTTGTGACTGTGACCACACGTGACCCTGCAGATTTACTGAGGCTGTGCATGCAGCTATTACTGATGTGTTTGGATGGCATAATTTTCTTTCTTTCACTTTACTTTGTGCATTATTTAGGGGATTGGTGTCACTCTGATGTAAAAATATTTTTTTACTCCCCCAGGACCTTCCTCAGTGGCTCCTATACCTTTGTCCATTCATTCTGGTGTGACTGGAGCTGGGTATTTCCAGGCTAGGTGAAAGCCTTATGGCCCATTCATGTCTGCTTGAAAACCTCCATCATTTCTCTTTTCCCTTGTGAAGGTCAGTTGATAAAGAGCAGGTCAGCTTGCTGGTCTTAAGGGGAGTCTATAATCTCCCCATGGAAGCAGCCCTCTCACTTTGGTGTCTCCCCTGATCCTGCAGTCCCTACCTCCAAAGGGGGTAGTGTGTCTCTGCATGTTAATTTGCTCTTGGATACTTGGTGTGAATGCACTAATGGCAGCATGAGTTTGGCTAGCTGGGCATTACCCCACTGAGCACCTAGTGTTCCTGTTTGTCATCTGTGTGGTGAGTCAGAGTTGCCCCCCTCCTTCTTATCTTCCCCTACCAACTTCTACAGGCTCCTGTGCTGCCAGTTGAACTATGGCCATCTGTGACATAGTCAGGGCTTTAGCACTCTCTGATACAGAAATGGCAAATGTTGTTATTTGGTCGTTGTATTGTTGATAAAATGTTTCCCATTTTTTGAGGCATTATGTGTTACATAATGCCTTTGACAGATGAGTATCCCATTTTGTTTTGCCTGTTGTTGAATTTCGATGCTTCTACTCTATATTTTAGTATATGTGCTATATGGGTGATTATTTTTGAATGTATTATTCTGCATGCACATGCTCACCAATCTGTACCATATTGATTTGAGCATGTGTTTTTTTTTTGCTTTGCAACATATTGTGCAATTACTATTGTGTATTTGTGAACTGAGAATGTGTATACCAAACACTGATGGTGTAACCATTTCAGAAAATGTAAGAAAACACAAAACCAGCAGAACAGTGAATAATGCTGGATAAACAGTGGGAAGTCAGGTAAGTGGTCAGAATAGAACAGTAAGAAATTAGTAAAGGATAGCCAGCTCAGCTAATAAGCATGGCAGTGCCTTCTTAGGTACATGTTGCTGTTGTTTGTCTTGCGGCTTTTCCCGGTTAGGGGTCGCCACAGCGGAATTCCGGTCCGCTAATGATTGGCAGTTGATTTTTATGGTGTTGAGTTGCCAGCCCGATGCCCAACCTTCAACAAAGGCACGCCCGTTCAACGCATGTTTTTCGAACGCCCACTCAACTGCGGGGAGGACATGCAGACTCCACACAGAAGGCACTCCCAACCCAAGCCGAGAACTGAATGGGAGAGAACAAAAGCAGATCAAATAAATTCAAGTATTCTGAGTAAGGAATGTAATACCATTCTTTTTGCTTTATTTCAACAAACAGGAACAATCATGAAAGAGATTATCATGACTAGTCACTCCCTATTCAGTTATTCATCAGTAGCAAAACATTATTTCTCTCTAAAGATATAAGCTGAGGGGCTATTTTTCAGTATTGTCAGAATTTATTGTACAATCTTGTTCATAAAATTGCATTTGCATATTGTTGTCACAGCACTGCGAGTATTGTCTACTTTTTAGTATAGATTTTGGTATATAGAATTATGTAATGTCTTAATCTATAGTGATATTTACCTTGCACAGCCTCTGCCCAAGTCTCTGTCAGGTATCCAATGACATAAATGTAGCATTTGTGTTCCATAGGTCAGCCCACTCATTTCAGCACTCAGGATATACTGCTTAGTCCTTATACAAGTTTCTTTCAGTTTTGAGTCATATGATGTGCATTAACTGAGTGCATCTGTGCCACTAAACTGTCAGCCTTGATATACAAATGTTAATGAGGACTCTCAAAGATTTCAAGCATGTTTTGTCTGAAAACTACATTGTATTCAGAAAAAATAGCTTTTCAGATTAAGAAATAAAACACTGCAGAGAACTCTGATCATTATTTATCTTTATGAAATACTAGTTATTGTCATATTTGACTGCACCAGTTCTTCTAATTAGCAGCACACTTCAGTTTACTATCATTTTCCTGATTGCACTTCGTGCAATTCACATTAGTGCAAATTTACCGATTTGGTAGAATCCGAAGAACAAATGCCAAACTGTAAAAATTTACAACAGTGAACGCAATACAGCTTTTGGTGTTGTGACTTTCTACATTCGGATGCAGATCACACTATAGTGGGGATCGGGAAATGTACCCTTTTCCTGACTATAGCGCGATCCCAGAGTTTGTATATTTAAGTAGCAGGGGGTTTGGGGGCACAGCCTCCCACATGGGGGATGCAGGGGGGGCTTCCCCCCTTCAAAAATGTGTTACTGTTGACCAGAAGTGTAGTATTTTCAGTAAAGTCGACATTTCTGAGATGTTGACTTTACCAAAAATAATTCCTTCTACATTTTTTTAGTTCATTGTTCTGATTTCTGATATTATTTTTCGGAAACCTGAACATTCGCAGAATGTCAGTTCAAGGAAATGATAGTAAACTGCATGCTTTATGTTTTGTAATGTTTAATCGACAGATCTAAAATTAAGTGTCTAAGGATACTGAGTTTAAAAGAAGAATGCATGCTTTGCTACTCTTTGCTACTCTTTTAAGTCAAATTTTTTTATAAAAAGACTAAGCAGAAAACTTGTCAATCTGCCCTTTAAAGTAAGTAAATAATTGAATATGTTTAGACCTCAGAGGGATATTTAGCTACTTTTCTGTTATCGGGGCAACAGATGTCATGAGCGGTTGGAATGTCACCATGCTGTCGCATCTGAAAATCTTTAGAAGATGCATATTGATGCAACTTTTTCTTGACTTTCTTAGTGAAGTCAATATTTGAAAATTGTCCGTAGTAGGGAGCATTGGTCCATCATTACTTTGGCTTTGTCTCTGCTTGTTGAGGAAAGAAGTGAAGAGCTGCAATCCTCTGTGAGACAGGAAACCTGTTGTCTGATGCATTGTTTCATTGAATTGTTCCCAAAACATACGTAGAAATGAAAATAAAATACTGGTTTCATCCAATGACGAAATTACTGTAACCGTAGAATATTGCCTTATTTGTACTCCTAACGTATGTTTCTGTTTATATATGTATGACAAGGGTTTAGCATGCAAATATTTTCCAGTAAGCACCACTGACATTTTGACTAGCTGCCTTCTGCTACAAATAAAATATCGCTCTCAATTCCTGTTTAGCACATCCAAAAAAAGGAATACAGACATTCAACTGCTGAAAAGTTCAGTCTGAACACCTACGGCTGATTTCTTTCAATATTCAGTCCCAGACTGTATGTCTGTCATCAGTTCTCCTAACCAGTGTTTCAGTATCACAGCTGAAAAGAAACGTGAACAAAATGTAAAAATGAACACATTCATCCTTTTCGTTAAGGGGCTTAAGAGCTGGGATGCATACACATTGATATTTAAATAAATAATATATTTGGTGACAGTCTGCAAGGGAAGTATAACTTTGTATAAACATCAGCAGCAGGAGTGCGATCTTTGCGACCATGGGTTAACATTCCAAATGCTGATTAGAGCTGTTGCCCCAATAATGGAAAAGTACCAATATTTATCATGCCTTTTGTCTGTTGCTGAGCACAAGAATCTCCTTTTGATCATCCCCAGCCTGACCATGATGCCTTTTGGTGTACATAATTATGTAATATCTTAATCTGTACTGATATTTACCTGGCACGGCCTCTGCCCAAGTCTCTGTAAGGTATGCAATGATAATAGATGCAGTGTTTGCATTCCATATATCATCCCACTCTTTGTGGCACTAAGGATATACTGCACAGTCCTTAAACAAGCTTCTTCCAGTTTCCAGGTACAATGATATGCATTTACTGAGTCCATCTGTGCCACTATACTGTCAGTCTTGATGTAGAAATGGTAATGAGGACACTTATAGAATGCAAGCAGAGATGAAATAGTTTATCTGAAGACTACATTATATCCAGAAAACAAGCATTTCAAATTAAGAAATTAACACTGCATATAATTCTAATCATTATTTCTCTTCATGAAATACTAGCTACTGTCATATTCAACTGAACCAGTTATTTTTTCTGGTTTGCAACATGCTTCACGTTTTGTAATGTTTAATGGACAGATCCAAAGTTAAGTATCTAAGGAGAGTGAGCTTTAAACAGAATACACACTTTTTCTACTCTTTGCTACTCTATTCAAGTCAAAATGTCTATAAAAAGACTGAGTAGAATAGTTGACAACCTGTCCTTTACAGCAAGTAGATAACTGAATCTTTTCAGACCTCAGGAGGATATTTATCGTGCCCTTTGTCTGCTGCTGAGCAAAAGAAACTCCTTTTCAGTCTGCATAGTGACACAAGCTGACCTCCATGGCAGCAGGAAGAACAATGCCAGCGGGAGCTTTCAATGTGTCATACATGAGGTGTGGGAGTATGTCTGTTAGTCAGCAGTGACAAGAATTTTGTTCCAATTACTCCAGCTTTGTATAACTTAACAGTCACATCTCGCCGTCCCTCTTTTGTCATTTTTTTCTTGTGATGTCTCTGATGCATTGTTGTGGTATTCATTACTGATAGCTGTAGCAGTTTGTGTGAATATAAACTATGTAAATGCATCTGTGAGAAGACCTTGGGGTTATAGTCCTTCTCTCATGATAACATTTTTCTACATTCTCTACAGATTTAGGAAATTGCAATTATGTGCAAGAACTGTATTTTGCCACAGTTTCAGATCACTCATATAGTTATTAAGAGGCGCTAGGAAACAAGCAAAATACAGACAAAGCAATAACTTTGTGACACTTGTGCATTTCAAGGTATATCAGTTGTACATAATCAAGACTGAACATTCAGTACATATTTCCAGAACAATTACCATATGCAGAATTTCCATTTGTTAAAGCCATGTGAAGTGGAAATTTGTGAGAAGTACATTATGGTAAACAGGTAACTTGTCAGTTAAAGTGGCTTTTGTAGAAATTAAGCAACTACATTTAAATTTAACAGACATTTACAGAGTTACCTATTCCAGATTTGAGAAGATTAAATACACAGAAAAAGTAGTTACCTGAATATGTTCTTGAAACTAAAGGCAGACAAGATTTTTGTGTTCATTATACTTTTTCAGGTCATATGTGATGCAATAAATTATTTGGAAGACAAAAAGAATATCTATTTTAATAAACATGTCAAGGTAAATGAGACACTTTTCATTCTTTTATGTTGCCATTAAACAGTCAATAGCAATCAGAAAATATAATCATGCTAAAGTTTATAAAAATGTGGTTTAACAACTCAGAGTAACCTGAACCCTATTTGTTTAATATAAAAATCATACCAGTACTACAGATGAAAATATAAGTTTTTAGGTGAGTACTTCATTTACTACTCTGCTCATGGCAAGATGTCAAGCAAGTACTAATGCCTTCCAGTCTGGGTGTTATTGGGGAAATAATGCCCACCCAAGGGTGTTGCGAGGCCCAACATCACAGGTAGAGGCATAATATAAGGCCCTGAAGTGGTGGACTTGTTTTTTCTGTGGGTTTTGCCTATACATCAACAGCCTGTGGGATAACATTCATTCTTCAGTTGCGGGAAGATTGCTCCATTGGTGTTCATTTGGGGAGTTTGTTTCAGGTAGTATGATTGCTCGCAGTCTAATTTCATGTTTTTATAGCAAGTTTGGTGTGACCTCCTTTGCTGTGAGTGTTAATGTTATTCAGATGCAAAGGAGAAGTTGACTACAAACATGCACTGACTTCTAAAGATCCATATATAAGGGGACAGATCATTGAATGCTAAATGGGGATCTATTCCTGATGTACTTACTTGGGTGAGGAGGCATAAGGGGAATGCAACAAAGTGGCAGATATTTCTAATGTACTTTGTTAGGGGGACACAGAGAGATCACAATAAATGGGCAAAGTGCAAAGGGAGTTATATACTTTTGCACAATGGCCAGTTATAAGATTCTTTACTATTACCATCATTGATGTGCACTTGAAATGCATGAATGAGCACATGTTCATGGCATTGGGAGTGGACACGGTCATCCATTATGAATTTGATGTGCTACATGCTATTGCCCTCTACAGGTAATGGCAAATTACATACAGGCATTTGTTAGAGGAATAGAGGGGCAGATTAGTCTTCATACCAAGTAAGCTGACCTTGACCCTGCCGGGCTATAGGCAAAAGCAAAGAGTGTTGATATATTCAGTCAGGGGGCTTTATTCAGCCTGGAAGCTGAATAAGGACACGATGACTGTCTCAGGTTGTCATATAACACAATGAATGCAATGTTGATGAGTACATGTAAGAAATCATTTTCATCCACAGCTGCTAACAGACCCCCAGCAATAGTTTAGATAGATTTATTTCTGTCTGGCATGATCTACAGACCATAAAACATAAGGAAATAACAAAAAAGGTTGAGGTTTTGCAATGTTATTTAAAAGCAACACATGTATTTGAAACATTCAAGAGTGGCTTAGATTATGGGAATTTAAAACAGAAAGGAACTGAACTACTTAATCTAGGTTATTGGAAACTGACTTAAAATGATATTATTATTATTATTATTATTATTGTTATTATTATTATCACTAATGTGTGGTATAAAGCACCTTGGAAGTGCAAGTATCTGTGCCACTTTCCCCAGTCACATCCAGTGCCATGAGTACTTACTCTCAGTAGTTATCTATGGCTTCTACAGTGACAGTGATTGCTGACATTATTTATTCTGATGTTATGTTGCTAGATGCACTCTTTCCTACAAAAGGAGTTTCAAGATAATGGACTATGGAAAATGGCAGCTGAAGGACTTCAGCCATCTTGGGTTGTGTCTAAGTTATAGAACGCTAGCTGAGCTGTACTGCCCAGGGGAACTGTTTAAGAAAATCCCTGTTATTGTACAGAGGGGGTTGGACACCTGAATGTTCTTTGTGCTGGAGATCAGCTGGCAATGCTGCTTTAATGCAGGCTGACTTTTTAAAGAGTAAATCAAGAGGCAGATGGGTATTAATAAAACCGTAGCCTTGTCCTGTGAATTTAAATGTGGAGCTGCGATACAAGGAAATTACTGTTGATAATGAGTGAGAAGTTAAAATACTATTTAAGAATACTGAGACTAGGACCTGGCAATTACAAGTAGCATCGCAAAATGACCAGATAACCAGCTCCATATCACAAGCAGAATATTTTAAGTTTCAACCCACCCAATCACAGCACATTCAAAACATATTTGTCCAATCAAAGCACTTCCTCAAAACATAATATGCTAATTAAAAAATGAATGCCACATCCAATCAAAATTACATTTCAGGTATTGTATCCAATCAAAATGGAGCAGCAATGTAACTCTAGATTGGATATGAAATAACCAACCAAAGTCACTAAGGCATATTAAAATGAATATATTAAAATGAATAAATGCAACAATCAATCAAAGTTACATTTCAAATATTTTATCCGGACAAGAAGAACAACAATGAACCTCTAGATTTGATACGGAAAAAACAATCAAAGTCACAGAAAAACTATTGAATGAGATACCCCTCATTGCTAAAATCATCTAATTAAACCACTGAACTTTAGAACTGGTTTGAGGGGAAACCATCCCATTCAAACCTGACCTCCTATCTGCTCTAAATTTAATACTCCACCTAAATGCATTTCTCTCAGTTGTATTATTAAAGTCCCCAAGCCTGAGATTCACTTGAGGTGTCTCAAGAAGTGTAAATCTGAACATGTGAGAAGCAGCTTCCACCTCAGTGTGTTTTGCTAAGGCATTAAAAGTATTACATATACAAATGCTGCAAACATGTTTTCTGATCCTTTCTCTCAAGGTTCTATTTGTTTTTCCTATATAAAAGGATTTACAAAATAGAGTGTAGTGAATGAGCAGGAAAGCAAAAACAGAAGATCATGAATGGACATTTTTCTAAAACATGTTTTTATGGTGCAAGCTCCCTGTTTACCACATGTCTGGGGATTCACCATCCACACAACCTAATACTTACTGAAATTACTTCTGAGGTCAACGTTGCTCCTAGATAAAGTATACATTTTAATTTTCAGAAGATTCAAGTATTTACTCTTCTCTGTTCTTTGGTGATTTTTGTAACAGGAGAACAACCATTTCTGTATCATGGTACATGAACTTTTCTGATTCAGCTCCTCGTATTTTGAAAAAAATATAAACAGTTCCTTTCTATATGGCACAGATCACCTTACCCTAATTCTACAAGATAGATTTGAAATGTCTGTAGTTTCAGTGATGATTTCTTCAGTAGTTGTCTTTTTTCGTTATGTATGTATATAGTGTGACTTCCTCATTCATGTCCATTATAATCTTACCTCATGTCAGTTCTACTTTTAAAAGTCTAGACCATGTGTTTCCAAAAAAATGGTTCTACAGAAAACTAGAATTTCTTAGGACTACAACTGAAGAGAATGCAAGGATAGCTTCCACATGTTTATGCCTATAGCCCTCATACTAAAATGATTAGCTGGTGAGCTTCTATGACAGAGGTAGGAAATAAATTGCTTCCTGTGAATTTTAATTAAACTGACAGTATGAAGACATGATATAAGGGACTGTTATAATAAAATAAACTAGGCACATTTAAAGCAAGCTGGCTAACTTCTCAGTTAAATCTGACAAATTGCTAAGAAAGGACTGCCATAAAAATAAATATGGTATCTGCTAGTTTTAACCTTTATCTGCAAATAACAAAAGATACATCTAAAACTATTTAATTTGCAGGAAAATAATCTATTACGCATTGCTTATCTTTCAGTGTAAGACAGCAGTAATATACTGAAAAGTGAAAAAAAATCTAAATGCTGTATTCTTACTGGTAATGAGCATCCTGGAGAATTGCATCACTTATTTAAGTGAAAGATATGTTATTTACATTTCAAATATTTCTGAAGGTATAATGCTGGATGACAATGCCAAAGAAAGGAATGATCATGCCACATGAGGTATATGACTATATGAGTTTTCTTTCATGAACTGCAGGTAATGTATCTTGTAAGAGTTTCTCATAGCCAATAAAAAATCAATAAAGGCATTGTTTTGGGGCCAAAAAATTATTGCAATATATTACATATGATTAGAATGTACTTAAAATACTTTGTCTCACATGCTCAGACTATTAGCAGAGCATAAGGTGACAAGTTCAGTGTATCCTGATATTAGACATGCAGCTAAAAGGCTTCAGACATACTTGACAGATGTGTTTTGGTGATTCTAAAATCCATGCATTTTATAAGGGTTCAGGTGCCTAAGTGGCGCGACACACCCCTGTGAGACAGCTGGATGTGGAAACAGTCAGGTTAGCAGTTTAGCTGCAGTGACAAATGCCTGCAGACAATTCCCTGTAGGAATAGAGGAACCCCTGCACCCTAACTACAGGTGGCAGACACAAACCCCCATAGTGATACACTCTGCACCCCCCAGAAGCCACCATGTGTGACTGTCAGTTGAACATGTGGCTGTCATAGGATGCCAAGTGGGCATGAAAGTGGTAATGTGAAACCTATGGGCAAAGACTTTATTAACACAATATGTAAAGTGATGTGTGTAGTGCTTGGTGCGTACTAAACCCAAATATAATCACAACTTGTAGAAATGTGCCACAGCATGTGGGAAATCCTACACATCACTGTAGTCACACTTATGTTGCAAGATGTGCTTTAGGAGACGCTCCCTGACAACAATAGCCTTCCTACATGGTGTCACAGGCATCCCCCTCAAAAGAAACTCCCGTCGGGTATCTGTCAGGTTCTGTTCCTGTTGCAGAACAGATAGAAGGTCGGACAGCTACACTATAGGGTGTCCCAGTAACACCTTCAGCCGATGATGCCATGCCTCCACCTGGTTATTAGTCCATGGGAAGTCCATGTCAGAGACATCACACACATTCCAAAACTTCAAAGGGTAGGATGATGGCAGGCATTGCTGTGCTGAGCAGGAGGATGCATACTTCCGAGGTCAGCCTCACACATAATGATGGTCCAGAAATATGCCTATAGGCTGAGCACAGTCTGGTAAGGTAGTCACAATGTCCAGAAATGCAGGGATAACATCTTCCAATGGTAGGAATGCCAACACAATCAGCTTGTGGATGGCAACTGAGAAAGCAGTGTCCGTACCATAGAGGGCCACAAGGTGGTGATGCTGGATCTGGTGCCTAATGATCTGTGCAAAATGGAATAGGCACCCTTTCAGAATACTCTTATGGAATGCCTTATGGCTGGCATGGATCGCTGCAATCTCAAAATCAGTCATAATATACTGTGGAGCCAAGGTACATCCCTGTTCTGTGGCCATACCCTTCAGTATCTCATACATATTGTTGTATGCAGGCTTTGACTTCCATGTCATGAGACAGTACACCAGGGGACGATCCTTGCTGAGGTGGGGGTGCCAATACATCCATGTAACATATACAGTTGATGACATATATCGGCCCATGTGGGGAAGGTGCCATCCCTAAGAATGATGTCAGACCTGCACAGATCTGTCAGATTCTGTGATGTAGTAAGTAGAACCAAGGAATCAGTCCCATCCATATCAGACTTTCTATGGAGGATAAAGCTGCCACTATGGAGTGGATACTGGCTGACATCAATATCAGCAAGTGTTACTGGAGGTGTGGTCATGGATGCCTGTGCCTCTGCCATACCCTGGTTTTGCTACGAAGCAGGGTGGCACGACAAGGCATCTCTTGTAGTACATTGCCATCTGCTGTGCCTAGGATACTCTACATTACCAGGCTTGGCAGGTCATTGCTGGTTACCACCCTCTGCCGCAGTTCTGCTCTCAGTGTAGCCATTTGGGCTGTTGTTGCATCTGGGCCGTGCTGGTGTGGCAGTGATTTCAGCAGTTCTTCCCCCTCATCCTGGCAAACA
>NC_056729.1:169921231-170033731 GCF_019279795.1 Protopterus annectens | reverse complement strand
TTAAACAGTGCTGTGTGACATAAAGCAGTGCGATGTACCATTAGACAGTGCTGTGTGACATAAAGCAGTGCGATGTACCATTAGACAGTGCTGTGTGATGTAAAATAGTGCAAACATACCATTAAGCAGTGCTATGTGACATAAAGCTGTGTGATGTACCATTAAACAGTGTTGTGTACAATAAGACAGTGGTATGTAGTATAAAACAGTTCAAACCTTCGTTGCTGTACCATAAAGGGCTGCCCTCAAAACGATAAAAGCACAATGCTATCACTAATACTGTGGCAATTGCAGTTCAAAAATGCCCCAACGCCAAGTGGTAGACTCCAATAAATTTAATGTAAATCCACAGGACAACACAGTAACACAAATGACATAAAATAATGATTGAGCACGCTTTCGTCTTCAGTATATAGACTTCATCAGAATCAAAAAACTCACACTAAATGAATGCTTTAAATACCCAACGCAAGACCACCATTGGGTAATTGATTGATTGTTACACCAGAAGGTAATATATTAATTATAACATCCACAATCTGTTCATATCATATAAACAATACATTTTGTGCGACATGGAAATGGCAAAAATGTCTCGATTAATCATAAGAACCACAAATGTTAAAAAATGAAAACTGTAAACATAAAAAATGAAAACTATAAACATGAAAAGAGTACATAACGTCCCATATGGTCATATGACCCAAAAAGTTTTGCTTCTAAGTTAATGTCAGGAACTCCAGACCATCCTATATGTATGTATATAGGTGTATATAGATGTTTACTCTAACTGTTATAAAATACCCTAATATATAATAAATAAATAAATAAAATAAAATAAAATTACGATGACCTAATCTATTCTTGTAATGAACACATAAATATATAAAGCACAAAGAATATATGTATATGTTATATTATAAAACCATTGGTGTTTAAAAATATTTGTATGTGTATTAAAATATATGTATAAAAAAATATATATATATTCAAGAAAATTTGTATATGTATGTATATAAATATAAATAAATTAATAAAGTAAAATGAACATATAAATTGATTGTGTATTGAATATTAAGTACTAAATATTAAATATTAAATATTGACTATCCCATAATTAATCAGTTTATGTTAAAATTTTATATATTTATAATAAATAATATATAATATGCATATAACGTAAACATAATGTAAATACGCATTAAAAATTCTACGATATACACAACCAACAATTGATAGGTATATAATAATAAATGTATATCTACATAAAAAATAGATGTATATTCATTTAGGATTGTTTGCTAAAAGTTTCAGGGCAGGTTTAATGGAGAGGTGATCGTTCATTCCCATGGGGCCACATGCATCCAATTTCAGTTGCCATATTAGTTCTCTATATTCTAACAGAGATTCTCAGTCACCTCCCCTATCACCCTTCTTCACTTCTTCTAATACCCAAAACTTAATGTTGGCATTTTCACATGTGGTGCTGTGTCTGTATAGGGCGTTGTTATCGTTCTTCTTACTTATGTCCCTCATATGCTCGTAAATACGTTTTCTTAACTGACGTTCCGTTTTACCAACATAATAAGCCCTACAGGTTAGACAATAAGCAAGATAAACAACGCCCTTACTGTAACAGGTGTAATACCCATTACACCTCAATTTCCTCCCAATGCTTTTCAAAAATAATTCTTTATCTCCAGTAATAAAAGAGCACTGCCCACATCTGCCACATTTATGTGTTCCTATCTTGGGTTGCGTCCCATTTCCTTTCAAAGGGTCTTTCCTTTCAAACATTTCTTTAAAATTAAGATTCTTCCTGTAACTAAATCTCAAGGGCTGTTGAAATATCAATGAGTTACCACACATCCTAGAAAAAATTTTCCACACTTCATTGATTCCCTTTTGTATCCATCCACAACCCTTATGGTATGTAAAAGTTAAGCGTGGAATACCATTTGTGTCTATGACACTGGTTTTGGTTTTCCTAATATTTGCCATTGTCAAACCATAACTTAAAAGGGGTGAATAACATGTATTACGTTTTTTCATAACCTCCCTTTTGACCTTTTTTGTTAAACCTGTCGGATATCCTCTTTCTTTAAACAGTTCCTGTATTGTTTCCATTTCGTCCACACATTCATTGTTGTCACTGGTCATCCTAGAGGCCCTAATCATTTGCCCCTTAATAATGTTCTTTCTTAAATGTAGTGGATGATCACTTTGAAAGTGCACATAAGAGTGGATGCATGTGGCCCCATGGGAATGAACGATCACCTCTCCATTAAACCTGCCCTGAAACTTTTAGCAAACAATCCTAAATTAATATACATCTATTTTTTATGTAGATATACATTTATTATTATATACCTATCAATTGTTGGTTGTGTATATCGTAGAATTTTTAATGCATATTTACATTATGTTTACGTTATATGCATATTATATATTATTTATTATAAATATATAGAATTTTAACATATATTATATATTATATATATTTAATTTAATATTTAATTATTAAAAACATTCAATCAATATATATTTATTTTTTTATTATTTTTATTTTTATATTTATATATTTATATATATATTTTCTTCTTGACATATATATATATTTTTTTATATATATTTTTTACAACATACAAATATTTTTTACAACACCAATTTTTTAATATAATATAATATATATATATCTTTTGCTTTTATATATTTACGTGTTCATTACAAGAATAGATTAGGTCATCGTAATTTTATTTTATTTATTTATTTATTTATTTATTATATATTAGGGTATTTTATAACAGTTAGAGTAAACATCTATATACACCTATATACATACATATAGGATGGTCTGGAGTTCCTGACATTAACTTAGAAGCAAAACTTTTTGGGTCATATGATCATATGGGACGTTATGTACTCTTTTCATGTTTATAGTTTTCATTTTTTATGTTTACAGTTTTCATTTTTTAACATTTGTGGTTCTTATGATTAATCGAGACATTTTTGCCATTTCCATGTCGCACAAAATGTATTGTTTATATGATATGAACAGATTGTGGATGTTATAATTAATATATTACCTTCTGGTGTAACAATCAATCAATTACCCAATGGTGGTCTTGCGTTGGATATTTAAAGCATTCATTTAGTGTGAGTTTTTTTATTCTGATGAAGTCTATATACTGAAGACGAAAGCGCGCTCAATCATTATTTTATGTCATTCGTGTTACTGTGTTGTCCTGTGGATTTACATTAAATATATTGGAGTCTACCACTTGGCGTTGGGGCATTTTTGAACTGCAATTGCCACAGTATTAGTGATAGCATTGTGCTTTTATCGTTTTGAGGGCAGCCCTTTATGGTACAGCAACGGAGGTTTGAACTTTTCTATTAGTGTCTGTCATGAAGAGGTGGTGTTGTGGTTACTAGTATAAAACAGTTCTGTGTAACATAAAACAGTGCAATGTACTATTAAATCATGATGTGTAACATAAAACAGTGTGATGTACCATTAAACAGTGCTGTGTAACAAAAACAGTGCAATGTACAATAAAACAGTGGTATGTAGTATAAAACAGTTCTGTGTAACATAAAAGAGTGTGCTGTACCATTATACAGTGCTGCGTAACATAAAACAGTGCTATGTGTCATTAAACAGTGGTACATAGTATAAAATAGTGTTGTGTAGCAAAAAACAGTGCTATATAACAGACTAACTATTCATAACATGTGTCTTTTAATGCTCTCTTGGGCCAATATAGGTTTTACAACAGTTACTGGAGCTTTTTTGGCTTAACAGTGTTCATTTATCAGAAAATATTAAGTTACTGATGTTAGATAATTTTTTTTTTCAATAATGGTCAGGATACACATATCTACATTTCCAGTTTAGAGGCATACACACTTTTTAAGACAGGATCTTTTCCTTCTGGAATTCTCTGCTTTATTCATAACATACCACAGCATTGATATCATTGCTAATATTAGTTATTTTAACCAAATCCTCTAGCATATAAAGATTTCATACTAAGACAAACAGCAGATTAATACATTTTAACCTCTTGTTTCCTTCTCTAGATTTAACTAATCTTCAAACACATACATTTTTATTGTCATTTATTTTCCCATTAAGTATCAAGACTAGACAATTTGAATTAATATTGAGCCGTCATATTCGCTGTTAAATAAATACTGGTTGCAGTGCATTAGTCATTGAGTGTCTTCACTTTTACGGCAGGCCATGAACCCTGTATACATTTTAGACTCTCTCACAGAAACACACACACTCACACACACACACACACACACACACACACACACACACACACACACACACACACACACACACACACACACACACTCACGTACACGCGTGCACAGGCACGCTCACACACATGCACACACACGCACACATGTATGTACTTCTGTCTCTATGTTATCTGTATCATAGCTCTAAGCATCTATGAGGTCTCCTTTCTCTTTCTTGGTGTAAGTGGGTATTAAGCATTGCACCTAACATCAATAGCTTGTTATTAACTCTTGATTAAGGATCTCTTTTAATCCTAAGGATGTAGTTACTATTGTGAAACCTATGCTGTTCCAATAAAAGGTATCTCCTCAACTTTGTGTTCTAGTGCCTGATGTCATGGAAATTGTTGTCATCATTTCTCCAGTAAGGATGTAGGTGGATTACGGGGTATTATTTGACTGGCCTCTTATTTGAACTGACAAAGAGCACTTCTGCAAACATAAACAAAACATGAAACGCCTTTGAGAAGATATAGCTATCTGGACAGCTCAATCTTCATACTTCAACTTGAATATTTCACTTTGTGTTAAAACTTAAAAGGGGTTTGTTGGCTTTTACATCTGACTTTCAGACTTCAAATACCCCTGTCATCTCATTTTAAGTCATATGATTCTTTCTGTCTCTACCTGTTTCTCTCTGTCATATTTTTCTCTTAATATTTGTGAAAACTGAGTGAATGCTTGTGAATTCTATTTATTTGTGTTATTTGTTTTATTAAAACAAGTTTACACATTTTTCTGTGAGATATTTGATTGTTTTTGGGAGGTGGATAACAAATTTATAGAAACACAGAACACACAGTGCAAGTTTCAGGTACCTTATTCAAAAATATAAAAGTTGCCAGCGGTAGTGGTGTGAGCAATGACTCCTGCATAACAAAGTTTGCAGACAACTGCAAGCTTGTGGTTGTTATTGTCACCCCCTGACACCTAATCCTACAAAATGAATTCTCTCTAGTAAAGTCTTAGGCTCAAACTAAATGCAAAAAAAAAAAAAACAAAACAAAAAAAACTGTCATCACTTTTCTAATTGCTCTGCATTAGAGTCCAGGTACTTTTGCTGAAGTTTTACAATGAGCAATAGCATTTTTTATTCTGGTTTGTCACTCTTTTGTTTTATACTCACTGACTATAAGTGGAGTGCGGAATAGGTTTGATATTTAGTTATTTGACTGTTATTTGGGATATAGGCATCAACCTCTGGAGTGGTTCACCCCATTGCAAACTGTTTTTTTTTTCTCATTTGTTAAACTGTATTGCACAATGACTGGCCATTACCATTTAAAAATGAGTCTGCTGACTGGTCAGCCCAACCAGTGTACCCATTGTAAATCAACCATATACCGACGGGAAAAAGTCCAGTTGCTACGAAAATACTACTTTTCTTTAACTAAAAAAAAAAAAAAAACTAACAAAGACTTCAAAAGCATGAGAGAGACAGGACAGAAAAATACAAGGATAACCAGATACGTTATGCAAACCTAGAAAAACGTACCTGATTATCCATATATTTTCTCTGTCATGTCTCTCCTATACATTTGAAGTCTCCTGATTTCATTTTTTTAATTAAAAACAACAACGAAAAAAAGCAATGGAGATCTTCCTTTCTCCATTGCTTCCTTTACACAGCACTAATGTACTGTATAAGTAAGGGAACGTAAGTCTCATATGCATATGCAGTACATCAAGAAAACCCCATGATACTGGGGGGAAAACATGAAACAGCATCATCCTGCCATTTTATAAGCACATTATTTAAGAAAAGTAAGTTATTTTCTTCTTAAATAATGTCATTGTATAATAGCACTAACCCATGGCTGGGTGTGGGTAAATCCAGCATTACCCACACCCAGCCATGGGTTATTGCTATATTCATAGCGTAAGTAGTATTTTCTGTGTTATTGCTTATTATCCTCTTAGAATAGGATGTTGTGTAGACTGTTTATATTTTCTTCTTTTGCTGAGTTATACAGTGCAGATCTTCAGGTGTGAGCTTAAATGGTATGGACACATGCCCAGCAGATACTATTTGAGGAAAAACAGTGTCACAGTCATCTCTGGAAATTAATTATGTTAGTTGAATGTTAGTGGTACCTCCCCTCATAAGAAAATGGCTGTAATACTAAAGTTTATTCAGATTTTCTCATCTAAAATAGTACTGCTACAGGAGATTAAGATTAAAAGGAGGTATGCTTCACATTTTTGACTGGGTGAGTGGGGGTGAGGTATATTAGCTGTGCAACAGCCTCAGACATAATTATAAAAAAAATGAGTGGTGCTCAAATTGAGTAAAATGACCTTGGATATCCTTTAGAAGCAAGCACAACTACTTCTTAAAATAGTCACCAATAGTGTGTCATTTTACTCTGGACAGTGGAGGTAAAAAACAAGCCTCTGATAGTATCTATCCAACGCAAGTTCATTATATGGTAGTAGTTAAAGTTGCCTTTCTTGATTAAAATTTACATTGTGAAAATGTTTATCTCGTCAATTTGTTTTATTCTATGTCACCAACCTTTAGTTACTTTCTAAGTTTCCAAATGTTTGTCAGAAATTAATATTGGACTATATTTAGGATAACAAGGCACCAATAATAATAAAAAGGAAAATGTATAACATACATATGGCTGGGGGATTTGACCTCAAATTACCTGTATATAGTTGCATACAGACCTCCAGTGGGTGGTTTCATTGCAAATTCAGATTGAAAATGAGACCAATTTGGGTGAATACAGAACTGTGTGTAAATGGTTTGCCAATCAGCTTCCATGCTAGAACTCCCTTCTACAAAGAATGTGAACCCAGGTGGCTTAGCCTACTGTTTTAAAGAGAACTTAAAATATAGTATAGATAATGAAATTGCAAAAATATTCTTTTGCACTACTAACATATGAGAGATAGGTTTCAGTGGTTTGCCCAGAGACAGAGCAGTCTAGGAGGAAAAAAGGGGTCACAAGACCATCAACAGAAATAAAATAATGTATTTTGATATATCATTGAAAACATATTTCATATGTGCCTGATAATGTTTCTGATCGGAGAGGAAGAGATCAGAAAATCATTAACAGTAATTTAGACGTGTTTAAATTACAATGCACTTCTAATCTGCAGATAGTCTGGCAAGGAGAGTGACACTGAAGAGGGGAGGATAGAGATATGCATAGAGATAAATGTTGAGATAGAGATAACTAGAGTATTAGTCAAGAGGTTCTTTGAAAATGCTCAGGGTTAATATTCAACATCACTGCATTTATTTTATTGTCATTAATGAGAAATCTGAAACTAGTTGTAAGAAACAAATAAAAAAAAAATTAAAAAAGTGTCCCAGTGGAAGAGTACACCATTACTGGAACATAAAATGAGATGCATACAATTTATTTTTCTAAAGGTCATTCATGTTTTACAGAACATAATACAAAAGACCAAGAATAGACACCTTGCAAATTCCATTCTGTATAGATCTTGCAAGAGAGTCACTGTGTTCCAGGTGAGCTAAACATCCACATGTAAAGTGCTGTCTATGAGGTCATCGAAGGGCTTCGTGGCACAATTAGTTAGCCTCTGTCTGAAGGCGAGGTGATCAGCTAAATAACAGATTCAAGTGAGGCTGAGAGACATTATTTGTTTATTTATTTATTTACTTATGTATTTACTTACTTACTTAGTACTTTTTTAGCCATGACTCAGGTCAGAGAGCCATGCCCATGGGGTACAATACAATAAATGACAGCAAACCCAAAGATGACAAAAGGATACAATAGAAATGGAGTGAAATAATGAGCCTGTTAAGTGGCACACAGTGATTTGATGCATTCTGTTCTAAAACAGAGAGTAGTTTACAGAGTATGTGTGTACTAAACAAGGATAGCAATATCATTTAAACTTTAATATGGCATGACAAAACATGGCAAAACATCTTTTTTCTTATAATACACTGGATATATAAAATTACAAAGAGCAATTACAGAGAATGTCATATATATATATATATATATATATATATATATATATATGTGCATAGCTTAAAAGTGCATGCAGTTTGAGAACAGCTAGACAAACACTTACAAAAGACACTGGGAGGGTAAGGAACAGAAAGGAAAACAGCTTTTTTGAGAAGGTGAGACAAGCATTTTCTTTGAAGCAACAGTTATTTTTTTTTTTTGGAGTGATACTTCACCTCCTTAGTACAAACAGTTCAAAATGCACTCATTTATGTCAATGGGAAGATAAATTACAAAGTCAATAATTTCAATTTGGAACATACAGTTTAAGGTAGAGGCAGACATTTTGTTAAATCTTGCTGGTAATGCTCTTGATATATGCACTAAAAAGTGTATGATTAGTCTAAAGAACAAGGACATTAACTAGTATGCGCCATTCTGTGTCCATGCAGTTAGAGACAAAAGAGTTTACATTTATTGATGCATCTGGAGAGTTTTGAAAGAACTTCTACTTCAGCAAATCGCTCAAAAATTATGTATACGGCAGTTTGTGAAAATAAATGAAATCTAGTGTGCTACCACAGAAGGAAAGTGCTGATGGTTGATGGCAGGATGAAATTTACTATACGGTAACAGGAAATGGATGTCACGTCCTACACTCAGAATGGAAGAGACTATAATCATCACTGTTGAGATAGAATGTGGAAAAGAGGCAGTGTTGAAGTGAAATGGATGGGAAGGCAAATTAATATGAAAAAAGCTACATTAGTAAACCAGACTGGTACAGTTCTGTCAAGAATTTCCAAATGACATTCAAAGCTTTCCCTGCTTTAACTGGAATTTTAAAAAATGTCTAAGGGTAATATGAGATTGCATTTTTTATCACAAATGATTCAGAAAATGATGGGGACAAACCAGCCATTTGGTTTATCTTGCTCCTTTCATTATCTTTAGCATACAAATCATTAGCATAATAATTTCAGTAGAAAATTCAGCCTTTTGTGATATAGCCATTTTACCTGTTCACATCAACAACCCACAATGTGTTTTAATGATGTTATTAGTAGCACCTATCCATCTAATACTCACAAGAGCAAAAATAACAATCACTGTTACAAGCAATCATACAGTAGTAAGGCAGCAGTGTACTGGATGGAATCACTAGCTGTTAAAGTAATGCAGGAACAGGCAAATAATTTAAGTTTTTACTTGTCAAGGCAAATGCTTTTGAGTCAGTTGTTATAAAGAGTGTTTAGTTAGACATATTAAGTTACGTCAAAGAATTGATTAAAATAGTTTTTTGCCTGTCTTTGGCACTTAAAATGAAAATATTTCCCTGTTGATTCATAAAGCATATTTATTCTGCTGATGTGGAAACCATTTGGAATGTAATTGAATGTATAATGTTTAATGGAAATTGACATGTAAGAGTATTTACTTTTCATTTTGTTGCTGCAGGTAATATAACACAGATTGGATTTATAGCCTTCTTTAGAAATCAGAGATTCCGCCATCACTGTGAATAAAAAGCATAAAACAGCAACAGATTTGCTTCATGTGTTTGTAGTCCTCAACATATTAATGAAATGAAATGCACTGTAAGTGTTGGTGTACCACATTTCAAAGGGGAGGATACCCCTTGAACAATAAATACTGGTAATTTTATAAAACATATAGTTAAGAGTTATATTATCATTTCATGTATATCTATTCTGCATGAAAGGTCAGAATCACAAAAATGTCTCACATTGCTACACATTATTATACAAATGCAGATCAGAAAACTAAAGTGACACAATGCTGCTCAGACTGATTAAAAACGCAGCAGGAGCAACACTGAGCAATTGGGTCAAGCTAATCAAAAAATAATTAAAAAGCCAAGTAATGAACCAGCAGTCTGATTACATAATGTCATGAACCCAGATGAATGCATGTATCATGCTTGCAGCAAAGCGTGTTCACATGATCTGATAACAGCTATGCAATGATGGCCCTATTTTATACAATAAATGGCAAAGAAATGGATAGTCAGAAGGGGGTAAGATCAAGGAGACAAACAGATGGGCAAGGAGAAAGGAAGAGTAGTGTATGGATGGGGCAGCAGGTGTATATATTTATTTATTCCTGGGGGGAGATGGACACTCATTTTTTATATTTCAAAGGTTAGAAAGGGAAGATAGTAAGGAGAAAGTGTGGGCATAGGAATGGTAGGGGGAGGGCAGCCACACAAAGAGAAAAAAAAGACAAAGTCCAGTAGGGAAGATGCTGACACAAATTGTGGAAAACATAGGAAAGCTAAAGACAGCCAGATGGAGGACAGCTGGTGACGGGGAGGATTGGACTACATAGTAAGAGCAGTGACACATAAAATCAAGAAACATCATAAAGGGGGATATGGAGTGGTTCCAGCAGACTTTTCCTCTGCATAATGCAATATCGGACAGGGGTTTTGTCACCTCCATGTCCACCCCTCATGGCTGGGCCCAGCAACTGCAGGACTGATAGTCAGGGCTAAGCAGTTGTGTAACTGTACTTGCTGAATGAAGATGTGCATCATGCTGCCAATGCAGCCTTTCAGCTGGCAGTTCACCAAGGCCATCACCAGAGTAACATACCATGACCCATCAACAGTGTTTTTTGATTAGTAGCCTACATTCTCTACCAGAGACACAACACCAGCAGACGCAAGGGGATTTTTCAGGTCACTCCCATCACCCTGTAGAGATGCTGGCTTGAAGGGAACTGGATGACGGGGAGACTGGTGCATGGTATTCTGGCTGCTGACGTACCTCAAACACTGCTGTGGTAGACACTGCATGTAATTGGAGAGAAGCAAAACAATAAAGGACCAATGAAAATAAACAAAGGGTAGCTTTAAGGAGAGAGAAACATAAAAGAAAATGTAGTCATTAATAATCTGTACTTCACTGGTTGACGCTACTGTCACTAGGGGAGTAAAATGCTGTTAAGTATACAATGTGAAACAAAACACAATATACAGGCAACACAAAAGGTAGTACAACAGTATGTATGCCATGAAGCCCAGAAGTAACTGTCATCTAAATAGTTTCCCCGTGTGCATGACATTTAAAATGTATACGAGTTTCAAACAGTGATCACAGGTGCTTCAAAAGCTGACCTGAACAAGTTCAGGAGGCCATAATGTTCACCTCAAAGCAGCTACTAACAAACAACAATCATGACCTACCAGACAGAGCCAGCATGGCATCATGGTGATACTGCCACAGAGATAGAGCCACAGATGCTGGTGGTAGTAATGTCCCACTAAATAGAATAGCTGTCTTTAAATATTAACCAACAGCCTGTCAGATGCAGTTATTCCAAGTATAACTGATATTGGTGGGCAGTGGAAGAATATGTCTGGTATACTGAACAGAACACTCTGAATGAATAGCAGGGAAAATGCCATGGACATAGCAATGTAGGAAGACAAATAATGAGGTCTGAACAAAACAATGTGACCAAGGATGTTGTAGAAATATCCTCTGTTGAATCAGTCACCTTCTCCATGCCACTGGTGGGAATCCTTGGAGGTAAGATGGATTGTAGGGCAGGTCAGTCTGCACTGATAAGCTATATGATGCATAAACATAACTAACTTGTGTGCAATAGTTACATGAAGTAGCAGCAATGCAAAGACAAACAATGAGGCAGGTCTTTAACAAATATCTGGCTATACCATCAGTGGGATATGCATGTCTTACTCCTGTACAGTCCTGCAAGGCTTCCTTGGCAAATTTACCTATCTCATCAGGTGCTAAAGAACAGAAAAGAACAAGAAAGATGCCAATGATGCACATGTTCTACATATGGCTAAAGTAACTACCTGTTAGAAATACTACCGCACTTTAGTTGACTGTCCCTGACCTACTCTTTCTATTGGCTAAGAAAGTCATTGTAGCACTTCTTCAGGCCACTGTATCAATGCTGGTACTGCAGACCAGAGTGTGCAATGTTTGTAGCATTATTTACCACTTTGGTAAGACAGTGTCAGGCATCAGCTTGTACTGGGAACCCACATAGGAGTGCCCCAGCTGGTGATCCCAGTGGCCCCAGTGCACGAAGCACCAAAAGATTTTTATTTCCTTCCCACACCATGTGGGGCCCCTTTCACACTCAGCACCATCAGAAATCATGACAACTTCACCGGTTGCAGTTGAGAGGAAAAAGTTAGCAAATCCATGTTGACACATGTTGCTAATATCACATGATGTGCATCAATGGGTGGCAAGGCAACATAACTATTTATGAAACATTGCACCAGAATGGCATTAGCAGAAACATGCTTACCTAAAGTATATACTTTGTACAGCCTATGCCCCTGTCTATGTTTGTACCATAGCACCCCTGGCAGCCACGAGGCTGAAACCTGCAGCTATTTAGGGCTATGGACCTATTCACACATGCACAGTGCACTTTACAGTCATTTATGCATTTGCACAGACAGGCATGAGCTTCATTGTACAGTCTAGGGCTGATATGCAACATGTTAATATGAGACACAGAGATATTTACCTTAAATTGCCTCATTTGCATAATTGCCATGCTAAAAGCTTCAATACTGCACACTAAAAACAACTTTGGCCATTTCAGTTCTCATTGTACTATGGAAACTTGCTTGCATAGCAAGTGGAATTACCAATGGATATTGATTTCAATCTAGATAAAATAGAACATTCTACAGCTGCTTTAATACAGTTAAAGACACTGACATGTTGGAGAATGAGTTGTTAATGGTATCATGTTGTTGGTGTTGGAAGGTTGTTGTTCCACAACTTCCTGCTACTGATTTGGTGATGGGAGGTATAGGGATGTGCAAGATGGCGCAGATGCATAGCTAAGGTGGGGTGAAGGGAGAAGCACTCCCAGGCACAAATTGTTAGGGGGCATAATTGACAGATGATGATCAGCCTTTAGTGCATTACCGCCAGTTGCATTTGTGGTCTGAACTGAAGCACTTTTAGCGCTCTCATTTGTGGCAAAATTATAGCATCTGCTTGCTGCAGTTTAAAATGAAAGGATAGCTATTTTTGTGACCTTTTTTCCTCCTCAAAATGAAGGAGAGGGACACCAGATTGGGGAACAGCACTGGGTGCTAGAATACCTAGCAACACCTCTGTCATAGTGCTGTCAGTCCATGAGGGTGAATAATGTGGTGAGGTAAGGTAAAACTAGGGATTGACTAAATAAATGCTTTCTTTTGGTGGGGAGCTCCATAATCACTTGTAGACAGGTGCATAAGGAGCACATAAAGGGTTGCATTAATGAATGCCTAAGAACAGGGCTCAAGTGCAGGCAGAAGTATTCCACCAAGGTACTGGCCATGGACTTGTATAAGGCACACTATAAGCATGATTAAATAGCAGAGACAGAGACCCCTGTATAGTGATGCATGCTATCTCTACATATGTCCCTTGTGGAATGTAGTGGAACACATGAGGCTGGAATGGAACATGGGTTATCAGATACTGGGCTGGTGTTAATCCGTGGACCTTGTGATGGTTGTGCTTTATTGTGCACAGGTGTATGTAGGCTGCTGACAGAATGCATGTCTTGTGACATTCTGTTTCCATAGTGCCCTACTGGAATGCTATGGTGACCTCACCAGTGATACTGGGATATGGTAGGAGTTGCAGTTTTTGTGCATATGATATATCTGCTGACTGACTGTATGTCCAGATTTAAAGGTTGTTTCATGGGTCCTAAGGAAAGAATACACCTAAAGAAATTCTTCAGAAACAGAAGTGCTACTGCAGACCTTTCATGATCATGGTTGGTAGATACAGGAAACAGATAAGTGCAACTGCCATTCCTTGGCCATATGTGGCATGATCTGGTGGTGGATGTGAATTCTCTTGCTGGCCATAACAGGGAAGTTCCTCAGGTCCAGCACAGGATGATTGACACAATCCTGCATGCCTGACAACAGAAAGCCAATGTCATTTTATAGGAGAGGATGGCCACTGATGGAGTCTGCTATCACAGACCACACTGACTGCTATGGAAGAGTTCCTATTGTCCTTGTCTGAGGAGGAGGAAAGGACTTTGTTACCTTGCAGAGGCCCAGATGTGGGAACCAAACTGGATACACCATCCTAGTCTCTGCTGGGGATGCAGAAAGTTGGTAGTACTTTATGATAGTAAGACAGATTAGTGACATGCCTGTGATGTGCTGTGAGCTCAAGGGCACTGAATATCACCATCTCTCCTCTACAGACACATCTCAAATGCAGGCATAAAGGGATACCATACTAGGTACATTTATTTATATTATTGGTTTAGTATCAGACTGCTGATCACCAGAAAGCTTAATAACTGCTTTATAGGTGATAGCTTGGAATCTGTGCTTATATTCTGATCCTGGCGATAGTAGGAGCAGATTGCATTGATTCCTGACTCTTTCTGGTTGGAGAGTGAATGTACCTGACTGGTCTGGTTGCTATTCAAGGCATCTACCCAAAAAAGACTACAAGCCTGCAGATCCTTGCATCATCTGGGACAAGACTGTGGATCACCAAACAGGCCGTGGCCTGCTAGTCTTCTTGGGATTGGTGCTAACATTTTGCTTCTAGTGAGAGAAGAAGCAAAGGAGTATTGTATCCCAACAGGGTGTAGATGTGCTGAGACCAGCATTAGTAGTAGCCAGGCAGTAGTCATTCATGCAACTCCCCTCTTTCATCATTCTTGACAAGCTAATTCTTTGTTTTCAGTAAGTACTGCTTGATTTCTTATTAACCTCAGAATATCTGCCTAAATACTTCATCCTTAAATTTTCAGGCTCTACATATTATTTTTCCCTCAAGTGCTTGGCAGTGCTCTGTACAGACTCAGACACCTTGAGTGACATTTTTCCTGTAAAAGGACTATATAAAGAAACAGCTCCAGTACTTAGTAATAATGACCATCCCTCATGGCATGTTTAAAGGTCAGTTCCCTGTGCTTTCTCCTATTAACCTGGTGAACTCGGGCATTCTGTGGCAGTGTAGCAACTGCCTCATGCAGACAGACAACCCTCTCCTCTTACCTCTCAACACTCAGACTTGTGAGAGATGCACTTATATATCCAAATTGGAAGCCATGCACTCTCAAGCCAAGACTGGAATAGCTGGTCAGGAGGAGAAGGTCAACACCTGCACCACACCACATGCAACACATAGCCCTCCAGAACACCCACCATAACAGCTCTCACATAAAAACACAAACCACACACACCCACCTTCATGGAGGCTCTCAATAGAAATCTACCCAAACAGCCGAGACCTCCAAGGCAGAAATGCACTCAACCACCACAACACAGCACAAACCACAAGACACATAGCTCACCTACACAGTGTGCCCCTCAACATAAGCCCCTAAGGCAAAACAGCTTGCCCAAACACTAATCATAGGTGACTCGATAGTGAAGCACACTGATGTCCCACTCACTGGGTTGAATAAGGAGACGGTAACAGTCAGGTGTCTATCAGGTGCCAGAATCCGACACGTAACGCACGCACTCAAGTCACTCCACAGCAAGTACAAGTATGACTCTGTCACTGTCCATGTGGGTGTGAATGACCTGAGATGCACCTCCCTGGACTACATGAAAAGAGACATGGAGGAGCTCTTGGATTATGTGCCCAGGCAGGTATGACCCTAGCCCTGAGCAGCATCCTACTGTCACCCAGAATGATACCGCAGTACAAGCAGAAAATGATTGAATTCAACAATTGGTTAAGTTTCTGGTGTCATTCTAAGGGGATCCAGTATCTGTCTGCTTGGGATGACATGATAGACAGACCTCGATGCTTTGCCAGAGATGGCCTGCATCTGTCACCCCTGGGTTTCCGGATACTGGCTAAGGCTCTTGCAACCCCTATAGTGCCTTTTTTAGGCGATGTTCCAAAGATCAAATTACCACCGTAACAGCTATAAATAAATGCAATCTGAGGGTCATGCTGCTCAATGCTAGAAGTCTAAATCTCAAGATGCACTTGCTTGAAGAACTCCTCAAAATAGAGAACATTGACATTTGTGCTGTAATGGAGACCTGGTTTAAAGCAGCAGAAAGCACCCCTGCACTACCAGGCTATAACTCATTCCACCCCTTTCAGCCCCAGAACATGGACCGAAGCTCCAAAGGTGGTGGTGTCTAAATATTCATAAAGGATATGCACACCTCCAGACTAGTAGCCCAGTATAATGCATCTGAGATACTTCAGGTACAACTAACATTGGGTAAGACGGCGATTCAGGTCATAGCCTGCTATAGGTCCCCAACCATGTCCCAAGACTCTCACTCCACTTTCCTAAGCACCCTGGAAACTATTAGGGTCCAACCCAACACTCTCATACTAGGTGACTTCAACTACCCATCCATCAACTGAGAAAACGGGTCTATATTATATGTCTGAAGATTTCTAACTTCGAACACCATATGATCAACACCATATGGTCGAAGTTAGAAAACTTTGAACATACATACATAAAAAAAAAATAACAAACAAACCCAAAACTAACGGTTGTAGGCAGGGGGGCAAGCCCCCATGCACCCCCCACACCCCTGCTCATTAAATATACCAACTCTGAGACTGCACTACAGTGTGATAAAGAGAAACCTTTACTGCACTGTAGTGCGATCTCAGAGTTGGTATATTTAAAGAGGGGGGAGTGGGAGGTGCAGCCCCCCTGCTTTAACCCATTACTTTCATTTTTTTTTTAAATGTTTGAAGTTTTTTAACTTAGACCATATGGTGCCAATCATATGGTGTTCGGAGTTAGAACTCTTTGGACATATAATATAAACCCAGGAAAACTACTCATGCACCAATACACTGGACCTATGCTTCCTGGAATTCATCAAATCCAATGCCTTGGACCAGCTCATTCTTACCCCACTAGAGGAAGCAACATCCTTGGCCTGGTTATTACTAACATGGGCAACCATTGCTCTACACCAGCAGTCAATTCCTCCCTGGTTAGATCCGACCACAACTTATCACCAAGGAAATCCACATCTCACCCACACCCCCCACAAAGGTAACCACCATGAAAAACTTCTCCAAAGCTGGCTTTGGGCTCCTAAGAACAGAGGTGGCTAACTTTACGGCACCCATGTCAATGGAAAATAGATGCATAACTGCCAAATCATACAGCGATGCACTGTACGAACATGTACATAAATGCATGGAACTAGCCATACCCAACAAAACCAAGATGCTCTCCTTCAAAAAAAGGAAGCCAATCTGGCGGTCCCCTGCCATTAATAAACTTTACAATAGAAGGAAGAAACTGTTGCAGAAAAAAGGTGAAGTCCCAAGACATGAAAAACTCCCTTATTAACCTTAACAAAACCTTGAGATCCCTCATCAAAACCTCTAAAGCCAGCTATGAAGGCAGAATTATGGCAGACACTAAAAACAACCACAAAGCCTTCAATAGTTATATCAAGAATCTCCATGGCAATACCCAGGTTTGCTCTGAGTTATTGCACAATAGTACCTCCTATACCAAGCCAACAGATATTTCCAACATACTGGTCAACAGATTCAGTGCCAACTTAACCCCCCCCAAAGGACCAATCACAATACCGGAGGGATACCAGGCACCCAGCATTACTGCAACACAGGTTAAAGCTGCATTGTCCAAGGCCAAGAATACAACTTCCATGGGACCTGACAATATCCCTGGATGTGTTCTACATGAACTACAACATGAACTGGCATCACATCTGTGTGCCCTGTTCAATCACAGCCTCACCTCAGGCTTTATCCCTACTGAATGGTGCACTGCTACAGTCATCCTTCTCCATAAAGGGGGTGCAACTACAGACCCTGGGAATTATCGTCCCATTAGCCTGACGAGTCTGATATATAAGGCTATGGAGCACATCATCATGGACCTAATTAACAAGGATATAGGGAATCTCCAAACTCTAGATCCCACTCAATTTAGTTTTGTAAAAGGTAGATCATGTCTGCTCAACCTGGTTAACTTCTTTGAGTCAGTCAGCAGAGCTGTTGATGAGGGCAAGGCAGTTCATACAGCCTACCTCGATCGGGCCAAGGCCTTTGATACCATTCCCCACTCAGGAATTATTGATAAACTCACCAAACTAGGCATCAAACCCTATATTACTAGGTGGGTTTCAAACTGGCTCACAGATGGAACCCACAGTGTGAAAGCAGCAGACTCCAAGTCGGACTGCTGACCAGTCATGAGTGGAGTCCCACAGGGATAGGTCCTGGGTCCTCCCCTGTTTGGCATCTACTTCTCAGAAGTCCAAACCAACACGGAGGGACTCTTGCTGACCAAATCCGCAGACAACTGCAAGCTGGGAGCCATTATTACCTCCCCAAGTCATGTAGACATCCTACAGAAAGGTGTCACTCAGACCAACGACTGGTGTCGAAATCATGGTCTTAAGCTTAATGCCAAAAAATGTGTCATCATCCCCTTTGGGAAAAACTCAGCTCCCATTAATTACCACATCAATGGGAGCCCACTGAACACTGAAGGTGTTATAAGAGATCTAGGGCCACAGGTTGACAGCAGCCTCTCCTTCGACCACCACATTGCCACTGTGTTCAGAAAGTCCTTCTATGCGGCACATCTCATTATCAAGGGGTTTTGCATCCAGGAAGAAAGAGGTCATCATCTCTCTCTCTACTCTTCCCTCATTAGGCCAGTCATTGAGTATAATGTCCCATTTGGCATGTACCTCACTAGACACATGCAACAGCTGGAAAGGCCACAAAAGTGCCTCACAAAGAGGATCCTAGGCCTTAAACACATGTCCTACATGGACAGACTCAAAAAACTACATCTATTGTCTCTCTCATATCGTCTACTACGAGGCAATCTCTGCTTGAATTACAAAGCCATGTCTGACCCAGCTAGAAATGCTACATCTAAAGAAATACCAATCCCCCCGCACCACACACTCCAGAGACCTCAACCTCATTACCACAATCAACAGAACATGTTGGAGGGACAGGTTCATAACCCAGAGACTCCCCATGCTCTGGAATAGACTTCCCATACATGTCAAGCAGACCACCTCACTGGCCCTCTTCAAGAGAAACCTTGATGAGTGGATGGGAAATAGAAACTTCACCCCGGGATCACTCCAGTGGCTCTACTTGATAAAGGCACTGAGAGCTAATGTCAGGCAGCACGATGCTAGGGCACTTCTATGGGCTTGGCTTGTAAAGGCTCCAGGGCCAATAGCCTAGTACACACCTGTGAACCTTTGAACAAGTTAAGGCTTATTTGCAAAAATTAAATGCCATATTTTACTCCCCTTGGATGAAATGTACAAGCTGAGTAAAAGTAATCATATCTATCAAATCCAGAAACTCCTTTTCACAATATCAGTTGCATGGAGAGTTAATCCAGTCAATATAAGGAAAATAATGGGTATTTTGATAACTATTGTAGGTGAGTACTCCAGAAACTTTGGCACCATTTCTACTTTTATCTAGGAAATCTGTAACAGCAGACCAGTCTAACAGTGCTGTCATGGCAAATACCCACAGAGCTGGACTATAGCAATTTCATTGCCTTCATCAGAGTATACCAGACTAGCATTTAAATTATTTTGCATAAAAATAGTTATCTTAACATCTTGGGTATATCAACACAGACATTCAAACTTTTAAAAATGATACAGATAAAGGTTAAATGGTTGTCAAGCTTCCGAGATAACGATGATTTTGTTGCTGTTTAAGATCAGCATGTGCAATTCATTAATTTTGTTACTGAAACTATGAATATTAGTACAGTAAAACTTTACAGGGTTATGCGATCTGAGACATAAGCAGTTATTGTTAGTCCCTTGCATCTCACTTTAAAAAAATACTACTGCTTCAAGTTTCTTAGAGAAAAATCTCCCAGTTTGAAACTCATGAAAATGTTCAGAATCAATTAAACCTGAATCTCCAAAAGTTTTTTTTCCCAATGATCGATAATAAAAAGAAGTTATGTACTCACCATGACGTTCCATGTTTGTTGTCCAGTATCTTGACCTTCATTCTTGCTGGTTGATTTGGAGCCGAAACGTGTCTCCGACTCGGCCGTATACCAATGTTCGTGAGCTTCTACTGGCTCAAGGCTATAACCTACCCATGGTGCTTAGCAGCTGTTCCCCAGATCTGGTTTGAGGGAGAGAGCTCCCTATGATAGGATTAACATAAAGAAAGAGAAAATATATGAAATATATTGGTCATAAAGGTAAAAGGAAGTCAAGATGGGGAATCAGACCATATTTGCCAATTGTAAAAATTTCTCTAGATGCTCCAGGAGGAGGATGGCTGGGTGGGATGCAAGAATGAAGGCCAGATACTGGACAAAAACATGGAACATTATGGGGAGTACATAACTTCTTTATGTTATGTTGTCCTATCTCGCATTCATTCTTGCTGGTTGGGACAGAGTCCCCAGCACCTTTCTCTTAGGTGGCTCAAGGGAATAAAATCTTCAGGACAGTGGAACCAAAAGATGCCCTGTTCCGGGAGGCCACATCTACTTTGTAATGAGAGATAAAGGTGTGAGGATTAACCTATGTAGCAGCAGCACAAATTGAATCCAATGGAAGTTTGGATTGAAAGGCAATGGAAGTAGACACCGCTCTAGTTGAATGTCCTTTAACTTTCCCTGGCGGTTCTTTATTATGAGATTGATAAACATATTTGATAGTCTTAGTAAGATATTTGGACAAAGTAACTTTTGAGATTGCCCGGTCTTTTTTTGTTTCTGAATAGGACACAAACAATTGATCTGATTTTCTGAAATCTTTCATCCTGTGTAAATAAAAATGCAGTTGTCTATGTACATCCAATTGGTGAAGCTTATATTCTGCCTTGTTGCTACAATTTTGAAAACACACAGGCAATAATATAGATTGGTTTAAATTTGTTTCAGAACAGACTTTTGGTAAGAAGGAGGGATTTGTTCTGAAGGAAACTCTTTCATTGTGGAAGATCAAATAGGGAGGATGGATGGATAAGGCCTGCAACTCTGAAACCCTCTTAGCTGAGGTAACTGCTGTTAGAAAGAGAGTTTTCCAGGATAAAAATTTTAAAGAACAAGAGGATGCTGGTTCAAAGGGGGAAGAATCAATGCTGATAATACTAAATTTAGATCCCATGGGGGAGGAGGTTCTCTTACAGGAGGTCTTAACAGAAAAGTACCTCTGAGGAAGGCCTTGCATAACTCGTGAGACATTACATTGAATCCGAGTTCCCCCACATGATAATTGGATATAGTGGCTAGTTGAACTTGAATAGCAGCCGCTGCTGCTCCTTGATTAATTATTATATAAAAATATATAAAAAATATATATCTACATGTATATATTTATGTAAAATACTACACACATACTCATATGCATACACAGTAACACCTCAGTAGGTTAATACACCAGAATATCGACAGCAAGAAAGTCGAATACAAAAGGTCGACATCTGCAAAAGGTCGAAAGTTGTACAGGATCTATAATCCCCCGGTGAGGGAATATTGTCTTTCTCTGGGGAATGTGCAAATTTGAAGTTAGTGTATATATATATATATATATATATATATGTATATATATATATATATATATATATATATATATATATATATATATATATACAGTTTTCCTCAGTGCACTGTAGCACACATCTGGTTGTGCTTTGCATGCAATGCAGCATAATCCCAACACTAGTGTGTACCAAAATGTAGAACATAAACTTTGCAAATAAATCAAAATACAAATGTGAATATATTTAAAGAACAAAAAGCTAAATTGGATATAAACAATCTGATACTTTTAACTTTCTTATTTAGCTGGTATGCCGAGTTTAATGTCTCACTATGATCATATAAAAATATATTATTACTTATATAGTTAAATACTATAAATTTCATTTTAAAAGTGAAGTTAAATTTTGAAGGTAGCAGAGTCACATACATACAGAATTTCAAACAGAAAATTCAAGATGTGAGATTATTTAAGTTTGGTGCATATCATTTTACAATTTAAATACAGCCCTTTCATTGACTTTTTTTTCAAAACCCCAATTATCTCTCATAGTTTGAGACAAGTTATTATAATGTATTATTCTATATTTCATTATTGTGCAGAAAGGCAGTTTATGACCAGATCCAGAACAGTTATAGATCAAAACGTTATATTATAACACTGAAATGTATCAGTGAAAGAGGTCTGTATATCCCCTTCCCCCAAAAATACTTAGCATTAAGGCATGCTTTATGTAATAGTTTTACACTAGTCTGTTACAATGTACATTGGAGTCTTAGGTTTTGCTGTTATGTGCAGAAATAACCACATTTTAGAAATATTGCTATCAGAATAAATATAAGTAAGATAACCCAGGGTTTAATGGTATATCAAAGAGTGCATCTAAAAGCAAAGATTTAAATGGAATTTTAATTACAAAATTGTTTCGGTAACATAGAAATGCAGCTTATGAGTAATGGAAGTTGTGTCTCATTTCAAATATAAAATGTTTTCAGTGACTTAAAAAAATGCAGCTTATGAATGATGCAAGCTGTATCCAGGCATAAGGGGCACAATTAATTATATTTATTCACATTTTACACCTGTGCATAACTCCACTGATACAATATTAATGGTTTCAAAATACTCATAAATTGCTTATAAGTGCAGGTGTACAATTCAAGAGCACCTCTGCTGCTGACAGATCACCTGTTAAGGTAAACCCCAGGGATTACCTCAGTGTCACTGCTCAACAGAGGCACAGCAAAATAATGGGTATAGTTCCCCATACTAAAAGGGGTATGCACAAAACTATGGGCTAGGCTTGTAAATGCCCTCGGGCAGATAGCCTAGTATGAACCTATGAACCTATAAACCTATTGTAGGAGATCTTAGTGGACTACCTGTCTGCTGACACTCAAGCAACAGTGGATACCTTTATTAACATGCTAGTACCAGAACAATACCCATTTCCATCCCCAAATTCCACAGCTCATGTGTATGGCATCCAGGAAGTGCCCTACACTTGTCAGAAAGAAGGACAGTTGTACCTTCAACAGGTTGGTAGCAGTCAGATGAGTCTTATTATTTTTAGCTGCATGGCACTAATCGTCCACCTATGGTATCCACTGATGTTCATAGTTTTGGTCCTCTTTACCACTCCAGTACAGACTCAAAGCCTCTCCACCTCATTAAGTGTTCCAGTAGTAATCAAATATCATGACAGTTTCCACTGCTACAGCAGTCAGTCTCCACTCAAGCCAAATTCACCCATTATGACTACTCAGTGTTCCCAGCTTCCTTTGTCCAGCAGTGATCTATGTTCCCAGCTATAAATCCCACCAAAAACAGTCAGTGTTTATTTTCATGATACTGCACCATCTGTGATTGCCCATTATTTTAACATTGCTTCCCCTCACCGAGGAGTGGGCGATTTATGTTCTTAGTGCTACTTTGCTTCCACCTGTTAGCAGTCATTGCCTTATTAGTAACTGTTATCCCTTATGGATTCACAGAACATAATGGCCCCAGCCTTACAGCCTAGCCCACATTAAACAGTTGGAGTGGTGTTTTAGTATGACACCCTTTGCTGACAGCTGTGTGTCCAGCCACATCTGCATCTCCCCTAGCAGAGATCAGAGTACAGCCATTGTATCACACCTTAGCCTGCCACTGACCCATTAGATTCCCTGCACCAGCCTCTGATTCACAGGCCAAGCTGACCCTGCTGCATGTGATGTGTGCTAAGTGCCATCTCATCCTCCAGGATTATGCATTCAAAGTGTGCCAGACTGCACACATTAAAGGGACACTTCATGATGTGTGCTAAGTGCCATCTCATCCTCCAGGATTATACATTCAAAGTGTGCCAGACTGCACACATTAAAAGGACACATCATGATGTGTGCTAAGTGCTAGGTCATCCTCCAGGGTTAGACATTTAGAACTGTACCAGACTGCACCCATTAAAGTGGACATGTCAGTTTTTCATGTCAGTCAGATAACTTCACTAACCTACTCCTAACCTGACTTCTTACCCCAGTCTCTAAGAGACCACAGCACTGTTCTCTATCTGGCTTGTGGTATGGAACAGCAATGTCCTATCATTCTGGGATCTACTGTTCTTAAATCCTACCTCTCATGTGTATGTACATCAAATGTAAAACTGCATAGTTTATTTTGCTATGAGATGGAATCTGTTGCCATTTGATATTTTCACAATAAGAATACATTTGACTAGCAAATACATGATAAACTGTACCCAAGATTGTGTTGCTAGGTGTGTGTATGTAGGTGTGTGCATAAATGTATATGTATATAAACAGAAACACACATACATGCACACACATATGCAGTAACTATGAGCTCACAAAAGCATGAGTTCAGAGGGGTACCCCGTGAAGCATTGAGCAAAATCATAAATATCACATCATTTGCCATGAAGATCACCAACTGTAATAGTCTATCTTGTTTCACTGATATTGCATCATTCACTATAGGAAGAGGGATTGTTGGGATTATCATGCAGGCTGAGTGAGACAAAGACATTTTAACATTAGTTAAGTAGGCTTAAAGGTCACAAAATCTTACTGGATTTAACAGATGAATCTTGAATGGCATAATACAAGGAAACGTTGAAAAATCTGAACATTAATTACAGCACTGATCATAAAACAACCTTATCATTTGATGATGATGACTTAAAAGTGTAGCTAAAATGAATTATAGGTAATATGAACATTTTACAGAGACATGCTAAAATTAAGCAGTGGCAAAATAAAAATATAAATACAGTATAGGCATAAAAAATGATGATATAAAATTGATGATGCAGAGTAAAATTTGATGACAGAATACTGTGGCAATATGAATGGACAACAAGAATGAATCTGCTTAACATTACAATACATTCCAAGTGAATGTGAATGTGATAAGGGAAGATTTAATAGTTGTTGAGATTCAACCACGTTACCTGCCCACAAGATTTAAGCCACTGCTAAATGTATTGCCACATTCAGTGAGCTCCCGTAGCAACA
Source organism: Protopterus annectens (assembly GCF_019279795.1). NCBI lineage: Eukaryota > Metazoa > Chordata > Ceratodontiformes > Protopteridae > Protopterus > Protopterus annectens. Next base: position 170,008,439 of record NC_056729.1, on the reverse strand, counting down.
TTGTTTTCTATTATACGTTCACCCTGATCCAAGTCTCAGCAAGCTGCTGACATTTATGGTTTACCGGCATAATGTTGAATGCTAAATGGTTGTAAGTTAATTGGTTGAACACACTATATTCAATGATTAAAATGTTGAAATAAAATTAGTCTAAACACACAGTGTCAAAATTATCAAATTTGCCCATTTCTGCACTGTAGTGCGATCTCGGAGTCTATATATTTAAGTAGGAGGGTGGGGGGTGCAGGGGGGCATAACCCCCCTGCAAAATAGCAAAGTTGATCTCATTGCTTTTTCAATTAAATGATTGTAGGCATTTTGATAATTCAATGTTTTGGGTTGGGATGTTATTTTTCAACCAAATGACTATTAGACATTATGACATTCAACATTATGTCGGTAAACCGAGATTTACATTATTTTTATTATGAAATGGTTTAGGGATCATCAAAATGTATGTCTCTTCTCTTTTCAGAATTTGGTGTTTGATGTCCATGAAATTCAAACCTAGTGTATGGTCAGTCACTTGTCACTTATTGCTATAATATGATCAATGTGTGGACTATAGCTCCGCAAATATGTTTTCTTGTTTTCTGTTTAATGAGTAACTTGGACAAAAATGCTGCATATATAACATTATTGATTTCTGCTTTGTATTTCTGCTTCATGGTGATGATTTCTTAATAAAAAGAAACTATTCAATGAACACAATGCACTCAAAAAGACTCAAAAAGATAAGCAATTGTTGGCATAGGGGACATCACTAACAGTCTTTCTAGGATACAAAGTGTTTTAAATAAGAAATTCCATTAAACTGTTATCGAAAAGAGAGAAAGAAAGGAGAAGGAAGATTTTATTTATTTGTTGTTTTTTTTTTTTTTTTGGGGGGGGGGTGCTGCATATTAGTGGTTTATCTATATTGTTGAATTCCTTGTCAGAAAGTTCTACGAATTTTCAAAATTTAATGGGGATGTCCTTTTCAAGATCTCTTGTGTATGTCATAACACTTGTATGCTTGTTATTTATCTTTTATATACTGAAGGAATTATAAGATATGCAGCCATTAATTAGCATTTTGTTGAAATTTGCTTTGAAATTTTGAATATGACCAATCAGAAGAGGTTCATCCATCCTCAACCCCTTTTCCCATTTTGCACATAGGGTCAAGGTGTCATTTCAACAGTGACAATCATCTCAAGCTAAGGTTTTACACCACCAGGTGGCTAACCCTGCTGCAGTATTTCATCTGTACTACTCACTGACACCTATAGCCAATTTAGAGTGTCCACTACAGATACTGCATGTATTTGGAATGTGGGAGGAAACCAGAGCACCTGGAGGAAACTCACATGCCCACAGGAAGGACATGCAGACTACACACAGAAGGCACCTCACCTGAGAATTAAATCAGAGAACCTCTTGCTGTGAGGCAACAATACTAACCGCTGCACCACTGCAAAGAGTTCAACCATCTTTAAAATAACATAATTCCCAACATCTTTACTATTTTAAATAAGTTTGTCTAACTGGAGGTATACCATAATCCAACATATTTTAAAAGGCTTTAACAAAAGTAGGTAAATTTAAGACAGGGTGGAAACTAAAGTTCTTTCTGAAGCCTTTTAAGCCATTTAACACAAATGTTGTGCCTAAACTTATTAAAGAAGGTCTTTGAACTGCTATCAAAAATGACTACACTGAGCATAGATGTTCTACTGGGTGGCATCTACCCTTTATTTTTCAAAACACTTTCTGATAGTTGTTCAACTAAAATCTGTTTCTATGAAGAATCATAAAAGAAATCCAGACAGTAAAACACAATTTGTAATGCAGAGTTGTACAAGTACAGTTGAATGCTAAGGTACCAAGGAAATGTAAATAATTATTTTCTGTATTTCTGTACCAATAATGAATGTGTTAAAAGGGTAGCTGTATGAAGAAGTTACAGCACTTTTGCTGCCAATATCATTTTAATTCTCATTTATCTTTGATCAGAAAGGAAGAAAAGGTGAAACTGCCACTTGATGTGGTCCTATAATAGTTCAATTAAGACTACAAAATTCAGTCTCATTGATTTTTGCAAATCAGTATGTAATTAAATCTCTGCATTATGTATTACCAATTGATTCCATTTGATAAGAAATTTGGATTTAAGACTGTATGAAGAGTGGAAAGCAAAGTTAATTGCTAAAAATAGCTGTTTATTAAAATTAAAACCTACAGCTTGGAAAGGAAGACATGGCTTTAAAAAGAGTATTAATAGATGCTTCCTAATAAACTGCAAACATAAGGCACTGTCATTCCCATGTTTAGAGTTAACTCCCTGTACAGCCCCTTTTCCATAATGCTTTGTGCTAATGTTTCAGTGCTTTGAATGCGATGTCAGTAGTACAACAGGTAGCACACTTACCTTTGGTGCTAGAAAGCCAGAAGGCTATGGGTTCTATTCCCACTCTAAGTGAATGATTTGCTAGCAGTGCAGCGCAGCATTAGTGGTGTGCTGTAGTCCTCAACGTCTTAGCCTTTGGATGTGATGTTAAATTTAGTACCCATCTGCTTGAGGAGGTAGTAGCACAAACAGATGCAAAAGATCCCATGGCATCCATTGAAAAGAGTAGAAGAAATGCACTGGCCAAATTTCTTCTAGTTGTATAAATACCACCTCAAGTCTCCCCTGAGTAGAGTTCACTAATCTTGAAGAACTAACCTAGTCAACAGAGGATAAATAAAATAAACACACATATTTTTAACAGTTGGATGTTTTTCTGCATCATTTTAAGAGATTTCCAGATAGGTTTTCTTTTGTTCCCTATATTCCAATATAGACTCCTACAGTCATGGCACACATTTCTTAATACCAAAATGAATACTCAAAAAAATTAATGATTTTTCATATTTCATTTTTAGCTTTAATATCCACTATCAATGCTCTGACAGATATAACAACATTCACAATGAATACTGTAATACCATTACAAATAAATGTTATAGAACAAGAACACATATCTAGTTCAAGAGACCATATACCTGTACACTCAGTATCATCATTCTGGTTATTAATTTTCTTCTTATTCAACCTGTAACACTGAACACTTAATAGATGCACTTACATAGCCCTTTCTCAGTGATTTGTTAATTAGTGCCCCTCTGGGAAAACTCCTCATGTCCTGGATCCAAAACAGGGGTAAACATTTCCTGTTCAACCTGCTTTTTCTTAAAACTTGTCTATTTCTTGGGCAGCTTGGTTTAACATCTTATCTGAGGGATAACACACTATGTAGTGCAGCACCCCCTTTTTTTGTACTGCAATGTTAGCAAATGATTTACCTGGTGTGGGAATAGAACCCACAGCTTTCTGCACCAAAGGTGAGGTCTGCTAGCTGTTGCATCACTGAAACTGCTCAATTTAGACATCTACATAGCTGGAGTCTTCATGCCTTCTGGTATGCTGGGTACCAAGTTAACAGGAATGTTCTTGTATTGCATACAAGGTAACAGATTAAACCCTATAATATAGGTATCTTATGTAAACTTATACAAAATGGTGGGTTGCAAATGCAAACCATTATTAGGATGCTACTCCATTTTTATATGTTAAATACTTCAAATAAACACATGCTGATTTTTTTGAAGGAACGTATCTGCTGATTAATACAGAATCATATTAAAATGGAAAATTCAGTCTGCATTATTATATAGCATTGTAAAAGATGCAGAGATGACAGCATTATTTGAAAAGCACATACTAGTACTCATAAATGTTGGAGATGTGAAGAAACTTTATGTGCTGACTGTGCACATATGTTTCTTGAATGTAAAATGGTTACAACCTTTTGGCAGGAATTTAAGTCTTTTTTAAAGGCTTTGTGGTCTGACAAATGTAACGGCTCAGATTCTTTGATATTATTTAATGCACAGATACCAGTACATATTCCAAAGACACAAATGCATCTTCTATGGTCTCTTCTTGGAATCGCAAGGAAAATTATAACATCAAAGTGGAAAAGTAGAAACATCCTCTCGTTTTCTGAGTTTATTTTACTGGCCAAAACTGTATGTAAAAGAGAACTGTTTACCCTTGATTTACGATCAACAAAAGTAACTCATAAGAAATTATCATGGATAAAACTAAAGAATTTATTAGATAAGATGTAACATATACATTGTAAATTGTTGTATGTTATGGGCATTGTAAATAGTTGTGTTGCATATAGTTTTGTTTTATTCAATGTATTTAAATGCACAGAATTTTTTGTTTTGTTTATAAAAATTCAATAAAAATTGTTTAAAAAAAAAAAGAAATGAATATATTCTCTGACTCAGCAGGACTAAAAAAATAGTATAGTGCAATATTCAAAACTTATTTTTATGAACCAGAATGGGAGCAACTAGACAACAGATGTTTAAGAGGATCGTGTCAAAGATTAAGTATAGATCAGAAATACTCATTTCTGAATGGTTTTATGTTGAGATTAGGACATTAGGATTGTCAGTTAAAATCTTGATGAGATATAAGGCAATTATTGAAAATGTGCTTTTATGTGAAGGAGGAAAATGATGTCTTCTTTAACTTTATATTAATGCTAGTGTTGTGGGACACTTTGCAGACTGATAGAAATGATTGATATCAGAGTATAGACAAAGAGAAAGGAATAGGGGACTCCTAAGTGAAAGACCTGCACTGGTAGAGTTTTTAGACATAACTAGAACAGAAGCTGTTATTAAACAAATTAACGAGTAGATGATACAAATATTGCATAAGAAGTATAAAAATCAATCAGAGGAGGTTAGAAAAGACTAGGAAGAAAATACTTTGTGTTACGTGCATATACTGGCAGGTTGAACTTTTATATAGTTGTGTCTTGTCATATCCATTTGAGCCTATGTCATATCTTACAAAACTTTTTTGTTTCATTGAAAGCCTTCAAGCAAAAAAAAAAAAAAAAACAATACCCCCTAAAACCTATTAATTTAATATTAACACACAAAATTATGCACATCCTCAGACATTGAAATATTAACCTCCTAATAGGAACAAATGTGTAAAATTGACAATCACACTCACAAACTTGAGTTAACCTAAATTAAAGGTTATCAATACTAAGATGCATGGTGCAGCCTGTGCGTCTACAAAGTGCTAACTAGTTTTGTTTTATCTTTATAGCTCTTCCAGCTGGGAAACCCCCATGGATGCTTTCTGAGAACTTTATCTCCTAGACAGTCTCTCTTTTCATTTTCCCCAGTCAATCACTGTCTACCAGACTGTAACCAATTTCTCCTTATCAGATTGTCTCCATTGAGACATGAAAACAAGACAGTTAATTTCTCTTTTTCAGATTGTTTCCATGGAGACATGAGGGCCAGATACAGAATTGCTAATAAGCATACATTCATTTGCTAGAAAAGAAGTCTCATAATATTCAATATTCTTTTTCATTTACTTGGTTTCTCTTAAAACGTGTTACTAAATCAAAGGTCCTTAATCCAGTCATTCCCTATGCAAGAATGAAAAAAAGCACATTCATTTTTACTTTTGTTGTGCTCTTTTAACCAGTATTTTTTACATTGCAATGCCTAGATTTCTTAAAACTGAACAAGAAGAAAGAGAGGAAATGGGAGAAAGAAAGGAAAAAAGAACAGCAGCACATATTTACAATCCCCATTACACTTAAATATAACTGAGAAAACTTTAGAGCATGCAAAGAAAACAATATACCACAAAAAAATAGCACTATTAAGAAAAAAAATGTTTATTTACTTACAGTAAACTTTTTCTCCTCTCTTCTCCTCCCCAAAGCATTTTTTTCTGAACATTAATGACAGGAAGTAGGGCATATAGTTTAGAGTCTACCATAAGTCCAACGGATTTTCTTGTTCTTTCATATTTCACAAATATAATTATTACATTCTAATCCTACAGTAAGTTACTGGTTTTATTACTGTTCATCGTCATCTCTCAAATCCTGTCTCTGTTTAATTTCCAATGTACTCCCAATTCTTCTAGTCAACTCTCATGCTCCCTTCCTTCTCTCCAACAGTTTCCATTGAAACAGTGGAAACGGTTTCACAGGTACAGTCTCTCTGTGGTCTTTATTACAAGAAGAACAAGAAGCAGAATTTCCTTCTGCTCCACAGCTCACTTTTTGTTGGACAAACTTTTATATTTTCTCCTTAGCATGTACTTTATCAAAAAATGATTTTGTCCCTCTAGGGAAGAATACCTTGAAGACAGCTGGGTACAGTAGTTTGAATCTCACACCTGTGTCTCAACATTCCCTGAACAGCAGAATTAATTTACTCCTCTTCTGCCTGGTGTAAAATGAGTAATCATTCCCCACAAACACTCTGCTGTCTCCCACTTTTGGAATTTTGTCCTTCTGCCACAGTTTTGTCAGAATCAACTCCTTCTGTTGATAGAATTGCATCTTTACTATCAAAGGTCTAGATTGCTTTCTCATAGTCGGGTTTGGAGCATACACACAATGTGCCCTTTCAACTAACAACTCCTGCTATGGAATACCAGTCCATTTGCTTTTTTGTTCTTTCATAAAATTAATGGAGACTGTTCCTTCCAGCTTCTCTGGTATAGCTGAAAATCTTTGGTTTCCCTAAATGCTCTGTCTTCTAATTCTATTATTTTTTGAAACATCTCTTCCTGTGCAGTCTCATATTCAACCAGCATTGTCTTCATTTCAACCTCTGATTTTTGCAGCTTTATCACCTCATCTGATAACTGATTAAAACTTCTTCCATTTTTACCACCGTGTGTTGTTTGTGGTGATATACTCCATCAGTGTTTCATTTATTTTAACCAGGTCTGTGTGCAGCTGTCTTATATTTTCCTGTAGATTATGTCTGGAGGTTGCATTAGTTTTTGCTAAACAGCTGCAGAACTTTCCCCAGTCAATGTTTCTTCCTCACTTTTTGTAGCTGATTCTTTTCCAGGTTTTCTGTATTTCTTTTTTCATGACATCCAGGCAGTACACTTACTAGCCAGTTACTGAAATTTACTTATAAACACAAAAGTCTATTGGCCTTCTCTGTTGAGTTTCTGTTTTCATACTGGGAGAGCTAGAGTTAAGCTGTTACTCAATGTGCAGCAATCTTGGAAGTCTGATATACAGTGATATTTTTGTATATTTTACCATACATACCACACATAAGTCTGCTTCTTAACATATCAGCAAGTGAGATTACATTTTCTTTAATTGCGCTACTCTGATCCTTGCTCAGATAGAATGTCATATTCAGATACAACTTCATTTAGCATTTCATTCTTTTTAGGAAATCTGTATCAATATGTGATAAGTGATCATATTGGGCATAACCAAATTTCAAATTCTCCGCAAATAATTTCAGTTTGATTTTCTGTGGCACCAGTAACCATCAGAAAGCAGAGTGGAAAAGTTACTGGTATCTTTTGTGCTGTTTACTACATTGTGGAGTTCCATAGTTCCATTATTTCAGAAATGGTTGACTTGTCTTTTATATCAGCAGTAAAACCACTGCATCTATTATATGAAAATTACAGGTATAGCTTTGATAATCCATTTATGGCCTTTGTAACTTTTATACATATTCCTTTTTTTTGTTTTTACACTGCTGTGTATTGTTATAGTTGATACATAATCATTTACTGTGGAAAAAAATCACATCTTATTTTCTTATGCATTGCATTAATGAGCTCAGATCATACTACAGGAGTCTTTCTGATTTTAGAATCTTTTGTAGTAAAAAAATCATTTAGTATCACCTTTTTAATGAATTAGCTACATACACTCAGGGCCAGATCCAGCACAAGGTGACCTGGCAGTGCTCAATGCTGACCAGGGGACTCAGCCATGTAATATTATTTAAAAAATAATCTGCTTTGCTCTTAAAAATGGTCCAGTGTCCAATTTCTGCTTAGCATGTATGGAGTACTCACAGACACAGACTTTAAGAATTGGCAAAAGCTTTGACAGTCAGGCAGACAGAAGATATTTGTTGAACTTCTTTTTTGCAGCATTATACTATTTTTTTTCAGCATTTCAACCCACTGATCACTGTTGGTTGAATTATGAAACAAGACAATCCCAAGTTAGTTTGTGCTCTTGTATTCAGAAAATGAGAGTTTATGTGTGTGTGTGTGTGTGTGTGTGTGTGTGTGTGTGTGTGTGTGTGTGTGTGTGTGTGTGTGTGTGTGTGTGTGTATAATGCTCCATTTAGGGGACACTGTCTAGTTACGTGACTTGCTCAGTCATACAGAATAAAATCCTGTACCTTAGTTATGGGAGGGAAGAATCAATACTCCAACTGCCGCACCTTGTTTAACTTCTTTCTTACTTTTTTTTGTGATTCAAGAAGATTAAGATCTATTAATGTCAGTCAAAGTTTCATATTTATATGGTTCATAAAATACATGTTGATGCAAAATCTGTTGTTAACAGAAAAGTGTGATGACAGTTTTGCATAACACCTCTGATGTTACTTCATATTTATTCCCTGCCCTATACTTGAGCAAGTCACTTAACCAGACAGTGCTTTGGGAAAACTGTTGGCCTAGCTCCTGGACTGTAAGCATAGTAACTATCCATGAACCAGAGTAGTTATGGCATAAATGAAGAAAGGTGATTGTAGAAAAAAGACCATAATCAGATGAGTCATGTTCTTAGCATGTAATCCTTGTCCTGTTATCAGTGGGACATTCACGGGTTCAGCTACCTCATCCTGTTGCCTGATGTGTAAAGCAGTGGGACTTTAAAAATCCCACTTTTCAGTTGCACTGAGTCACTATGGAAAAGCCACAAATACTTCCATCTTTTACACTACAATTCGGTTACGACACTAACCCAGACCTGCAGCCAGAGCTATTCCCTGTTATGTCCAGGTGTTGTAAATCTTGCAGCAATTGTCTACAATTCATGAAGGGGGCAGGGATTGAGGCAGGAAGAACCTTACAAAGATTGCGGCTGTAGAGTGTTTTTTATTAGCACTTCTGCAGCAACTAATGGACTTTAGTTGTCTTTTTTTTTACATTCAGAGACAGACAGCCAGCAAGTAAGCCACTCTGGCAGCTAGAACTAGCCAGCCAGCTATCCATTCCAACAGCCAGATCCAGCAACCTAGCCAGCTAGCCACTCCAGCAAGCAGCCAGCCAGCTAACCACGCCAGCAGGCAGCCAGATAGCTAGCCCCTCAAGCAGGCAGTTAGCCAGCCAGCTAGCCACTCCCACAGACAGACATCCAGTCAGCCAGCCAGCCACTTCAGCAGGTAGGCAGCCAGCTAGCTTGCCACTCCAGCAGGCAGGCAGCCATCCACCCAGCCAGCTAGCCATTACAGCAGTTAAAATACACTCAAACTTGACCCTCAAATGGCAAAGAAAATACAATGGAGCCAATAGCTGTGAACCAATTTTCTTCACTAGTGCTTCTGGCAAAATTAGTTCACACCTACATTGTATTTTCTTTGCCATTACAGCAAGTAGCTAGCCAGACACACAGCTAGCCACTCCAGCAGGCAGCCAGCCAGCCACTCCAGCAGTCGGCCAGCCAGCTAGCCAGCCACTCCAGCAGGTAGGAAGCCAGCCAGGAAGCCACTCCAACAGGGCCAGGGAAGCCAGTCAGCCACTCCAGCAGGGAAGCCAGCCATCCAGCCAGCCCAGCAAAGACTGTGATTGTAGTGGTATGCAAGTACAAATAGTATTTTATGGCTGTAGCTTTTTAAAAATTGGAATATTGTGTTTTATTTCAATTTTTAACTTTTTAATGTTTTGAGGTAAATGGGGTACACTGCATAATATTTAAATCTGTGTAATGGTTATTTTGAGATTTGCAAGTAGTAGTTTTTAATGGTATAAAAAGTATGTATGTATATGTGTATGTGTGTGTGTGTGTGCATAATTTAATGTATAATTGTTGTGGAGTTTTTGGATGATTTTCAAGCAGTAGTTTTTAACAGTTAAAATGTGTGTATAGAAGTTTTTTTGTAATTTCTGGTGGGGGCAATATTCACAGATAAATGCAGTGTGATTGATATATTTCTATTGCTGTTGTGGTTGTTTCAGGGTACTTTGCATTTGCAGATGGAAATGTTTTGGGGCAATTTGCACCTTTTGGGTGGAAATGTGTGTAATTTATTTTTTCAATGCTGTCTTCAAGAAGTTAAGATGTACTACTTTGGGTATTTTTTATAGTGGTTGTTTAGTAATGACTTGCAAGAACTACTTTTAAAAGTGAAATGTGTATGTGTGTATAACTTTTTATTTTTTGAGGGGACATATTCATAGGTAAAAGTAGTGCATTTGGAATTCTACTAGGTACATGTTGTTGTGGCTGTTTCAAGATAATTTGCATATGTAAGTGAAAATATGTATATTTTATTATTTGAGTATAATGTGAATATGGCATGCTTCTGTTGGGCCTGTTCTTTATTGCATCATTGTGCTGGGTAAATCACTAAATTACTGCTATAAGTTTATTTCTTATTAATTGCTTTGTTTGAAGGTAAATGAGGTTCCTGGGGTCTGCTGTGCATGGAAATGTATTTTAGATGATCCCCTGGATTCTCAAAAGCTTGCACTGCATGCATGATTAGTGTAAGAGAAAATTTTGCCAATATGGCGGCCGAGCGATCCATGTACATGCTCGTTTGACGTGTGTGAGCGCTCTAGCACTAGTGCTGCATGTTTCCACCCCCCCCCGTATGCAAATCACCCTATTTGTAGGTGAAAACCATGCAGATGAGCTAAATCTGCCTTCCAGGAAGCAGGAATCAAGGTGTGCAGGACTAGTGAAATATGCAGAAGTGTACTCGGTTAGTAACCGAGTACGGTACTGCAAACTCCAAAATGGAGCTATGACAGCTCCAAATAAAGGCTGCATATCATTGAGGAAGCATGCCAATGGCCAAGTAGAAGGCCATTGGCATTGCAAACAATGCCAAATGTACAAAATACAACTCTTATGATATGTCCACCGATCACGGCCATTTTAGCATAGGGCAGCGGCACTCAAACGGGATTGGTGGGGAAATAAGAAAATAAACCTAAAAAAAGCAATCTAACTAAAATCAGTATTCTACCATGCAAGTCAATGGCAGGCAAAAGACAACCTGGCCAGTGAGTATTGGCTGCTAAGGGGGTAGGCACAGTGTGACACATGTAACTATGCATTAGCAGGCAATTCTATGTAAATGAGGGGAAGGATAGTGAATCCCGGTTTTCTCCAGCATGTGATGCAGGTCCCAACAGTGTATGAGTATGAATAGCTGAGTGTATGACTAGGAGATAGGTGACATCATGTGTGGGAGTGTCAGGCATACTGACAGCAGATTGGAGCCCTGTGGCTCGGGGTTGCATCCAGCTTAGCACAGCAAAGCCAGGGTGTGTGTCTAAACCTGCCCAGCATGTATGACAAAGTGTAAGCGGGTGTGTGTGCTGTGCAAGGGGATCTACAGGAAGATAAAGGAAGTGAACCCAGGAAATAGCAGCAGTGTGCACATTGGAGTACACCAACTGTGCGGTGCCCCCCCCCCCCCTGGGATGAATCAGAAGGGCAATGGGAAGGGAAAGCAGCAGTAGGAAGTTAATCAAGGGGTACTAGGTTCGCTGCCAGGTGCAACGTATCGGAACCAGCCAATTACACAGGCAGCAGACCAGCCCAGCCCAGAATGCCACTATAAACTAAACAAACACCTACCCCTCTGTTTTTTTCCACACCCTACACAACTGGTGTAAACAAGTGGGTAACTTTTAAACACTCACAACAGCAAAATGTTAGGGGCTGCAATAGCTATCATACAACTTGTGGAAGAGGCTGAGGGTGGTGAGGATAGGAATGCTGCTGACCAACCCACAGTGAGGCGACGGAGAAGAGTGTAGAGACCCAGGGTAACCTACCAAGGGCTACATGAGCTGGAGATATTGGAGCACTATAGGGTGGAAAGGACCTCCTACAGCAGATTGTTAAGTTGTGCCAGCCACACCTGACACAGAACTAACAGAGGAGAACCCATCCCAGTGGAAACAAAGGTATGTGTAGGCCTAAGAATACTAGCTACAGGTACCTTCCAAAGGCCAACTGGGGATATGATGGGGATCTCACAGGCATCAGCATCCAGGGTGCTCCACCAGTTCTTAGATGCCATGGCAGCACATGTTGGTGAGCACGTATATTTCCCCCTTACCCGTGAGGTGTTGACCAGCAGTATGCGTCTCTTCCAGCAAATAGCAGAATACCCTGAGGTAGTGCGTGCAATAGACTGCATGCACATATGCATCAAAGCACCACCCAGTGAGCAGGGTAGGGTCTACATCAACCGCAAGGTTTTCCCTCCTTTAACTAGCAGGTAATGTGCGATGCCCATGGCATAATACGGAACATGTGTGCTGGCTGCCCTGGAAGTTACCACAATTCCTACATCTGGCATCTGATGCAGCTGTACCAAAAAATTTGCCAGTGGGAACTTCCCACATGGTCACCTAGTGGGGGATGCTGGATATGTACTGGAGCCGTGGCTGAAGACACACATCAGAAGTGCACACACCCGAACAAGAACTCCATAATGAGGCACACACACAAACAAGAATCATAATAGAGCATGTGTTTGGGATGCTCAAGTCATGGTTCCGGTGCCTGGACACATCCGGTGGAGCCTTGCAGTATTCACCAACTACATGTACCCAAATCATCCTTTTATGTGCCATGCTACACTATATGATCCTGCAGAAACAGCTGCCGCAGGAGCAGCAAGGGACAGGGCCACATAACCCCCCACCAATGCCAAGGCCTGCACAGGCACAGAGTGACTCGGAGGAGGAACAACCTGATCCTGCCCCAGTAGGCAGAAGGAAGTGTGCCCAGTATGCCCTGGCCCTGGCAAAGAGGCAGCACATAGCACATACACTGACATGGGAGGGACCCAGGGAATAGCACCACTCTCTGACTCTCACATACAGTAAAAGGGATGCCAAATATTACACTACTGGTGCCTAACCATGTGTAGGCAGTAGACCATGTGCATCCGACATAGGCAGCCCTGCAGCACCACCCACAATACTGGGACACCCACAAGATAAGGGACTCACACATGCCAGTCATGAGGGGGGTCACATACCCAACAACAATCACATCCAGCAGGACAGGTGTAGACAAACACAAAGAAATGCCATACTATGGCTTCTGAATGAGGGGTATGGGTAACCCCCACCTAGGCCTACACAGACCGACTACAGCAGGCCAGGTAGTGGGATGTCAGTTGTGATGACTAGGAAGTCAGAAACTAATGTGTATGCAATCGAAAGATAAGAATGGTAGTACACTGGTATGGCTTAGCCAGCAGATATGTAAGACTACTGATTGAAATGGACTACAGGACATACCAGTACAGTCCTAGCAAATGTGTACAACTGTCAGGTGTGCCCCTTCACCCCACATAGAAATATAGTAACAGTCAGGTGCGCCCCCCCTCACCCCATTCCTGTGTAGAAACAGAGAAATAGTCATGCAGACATGTTGCAACAGTCAATGACAAATGGTCAGTGGATACCTTGGAGACACAGCATGCTACTTGTCGGTGTACAACACAAAGGTCAGCTGTGGAGTACAAACCACCAGACATGCTCCACTCATGCAAAACAGATGGCCTTACTGGGCATGTTCACACACTTAGAGAAATGAAGGCAATGTCAGTCATCAACATACTGAAAGGTCATACTGGGCATGCTCTCACACTTAACCGCATGAATGCCATGTATGCAAACACCTGTGGACCAGACACATCCAGCGGTTGCAATTGTTACTGCAGACACATGTCAGTATGCACCACTCATGCCTTGCACACACAGTGGATAGGAATACAGACATATATGTAAGGACAGCACACCATAATAAGCCAAAGGTAGATGGATATAGATGTGTGGAAGAGGGTGACCGTGACAAGGAGCCATCCTGTCCCACCTAGCACACAGCCAAAGGGCGCCAAAAACATCAGGTACAGATGTCACACACTGCAGTTACTAGCGACCAGTACCTGTTAGCACCACAGACTATGTGGTCCACGTGCCAGCTGCGCAACATGGCTGTACAAGGACATAGTCAGCTAGTTGCTCTGTACACGCACCTGTAATATATGACCCTGTGTGTGGCTGCCTGTGGTGTATCACCCCTACATGAATAGTGTATGGGCCATGCACATACTGGCCACCCCATAGTGGTACCCTGACAAGCCTGCTGAGGTTATCCAATGTAAAACACACCTATGGGAGAGCTGTAGGCCAGTAATCTCTGTGGGGTGTCCCATAACTGTGTACTGCTGTAGTGTGATAGACTAGTTAGGTAGGAGTTCTAACCCCAGACATGGCAACTGTGTGTGTGTGTGTCTGTCTCTCACTAACTGTGTAGAGAACAATGCCTTTTAGGCTACTCACACTGCTTACTATTTACATACCCAACTTTGGCAAGGCTGCTGATGTCACCCACCGAGAAATACTCCCATGGGAAAGCTGTAGCCCAGTAATCTCCATAGCACATGCTATAACTGTGTACAGATGTAGTATGATAATGTAGTTAGGTAGGAGATCAAACCCTAGACGTGGCGTATGTGTGAATGTCTGTCTGTCTGTCACTGACTGTGTAGAGAGCAATGCTTTTTAGGCTACTCACACCCTTTACAAGTCAAATACCCACCTTTGGCAAGGCTGCTGTTGTTACACAACTTGAAATACACCTCTGGGATGGTTGTAACCCAGTAATCTCCATGGCATGTCCCTTAACATCATATGGCCATAGTGTGATTAAGGAGTTAGTTGGGAGTTCTAGCCCCCGACCTGCCAACTTTGTGTGCATGTCTGACTGTGTAGAGAGCAGGGGTTGCCCGTGCTGCCGGACTGCAGCCCCCTGAAAATAGAAAAAAAAATGTTTTTAAATTTCACAGACTTCACGCATGCGCAGTAGTCCCGACTACTGTCGGTCTATGCGCATGCTCCAGGCAGTCCAGCAGTCCCCATAGGGAAACACAAGGAGACGTCTGTGCACTTTTAAAGTGCACAGACTCGCTGGGATTATGTGTCGGGTCCGGACTGCAACAGCAGCAGTCTCGTCAGGAAGGAGCTTTGCTTGGGATCTCGCGGGTCTTTGGAGTATTGCACGGGCAGGATGTACGTTAGCTGGATATATTATGGAGAACAGACAGGTAAGTGTATGGTGCTTTTTACTTTTACAATGTTTATACTGGATTTATGGTACTTGCTGCTTGATTGAATTTATTATGGTGTGTGTATGGTACTTGCTGCCTTTATACTGGATTGAATTTGGTGTGTGTTGCTGGATTGAATTTATGGTGTGTACCTTTATACTGGATTGAATCTGGGTGGGGTGTGTGTGTGTGTGTGAAAATGCCCCTCATGGTGATGTGGTAGGGAATACCTCAGGCTTGAACCCTGTACCCTGTATGCAGGTGTTAAACACTTGAGTTCCCTACCCACCACCATTTGTAAAAAAATTGCAGATTTTTGCCTCACATTCGATCTGATCTGTTCCTCATAATATCTGTGGTTTGTAAATGTTGCAATGCTTGATATTTGATGGTGTAGTAGTAGCATTGTTGCCTCACAGCTGCAGGTTTTCAGGTTTGATTCTTGGCTGGGGTTCCTTCTTTGTAGGGTCTGTTATCTTCTCCCTGTGTTTGTGTGGGTTTGCTTTTATTTGATGTTGCACTGGTAGCATTGTTGCCTCACAGCTGCAGATTCTCAGGTTTGATTCTTGGCTGGGGTTCCTTCTTTGTGGGGTCTGTTATATTCTTCCTGTGTTTGCATGGGTTTGTTTTTATTTGATGGTGCACTGGTAGCATTGTTGCCTCACAGCTGCAGGTTCTCGGGTTTGATTCTTGGCTGGGGTTCCTTCTTTGTGGGGTCTGTATCTTATCCCTGTGTTTGTGTGGGTTTGCTTTTGTGTCCTCCCATGTTACAAAGACATGTCTACATTATTTCTTCCTGGGCCTCTGCTGAAAATTGTTTTTTTTGTTCCAAGTCAGACTGTCCTGATTAAAAAATGTTAAATAAAATTGACAGGCATTTGAATTTCAGACTTAAGGGTTTCTGAATGTTTAATTCTTTGCATATTTGATGGTGCAGTGGTAGTACTGTTGCCTCACAGCTATAGGTTTTCTGGTTTGATTCTTGGTTGGGGTGGCTTCTGTGTGGAGTCTGCATCTCCTCCCAGTGTTTGTGTGGATTTGCTCTGGTGCCCTGCCATTTTACAAAGACGTGTCTGCAGTATTAATCCCTGTGTCTCTGCTGAAAATTGTTTTTGTTCTGTCAGCAGTAAAATTGACAGGCATTTGAATTTCAGACTTCAGGTTTCTGAATGTTTAATTCCTTGCATATTTGATGGTGCAGTGGTAGTATTGTTGCCTCACAGCTGCAGGTTTTCTGGTTTGATTCTTAGTTGGGGTGTCTTCTGTGTGGAGTCTGCATCTCCTCCCTGTGTTTGTGTGGATTTGCTCTGGTGACCTGTCATTTTACAAAGACGTGTCTGCAGTATTAATCCCTGGGTCTCTGCTGAAAGACGTGTCTGCAGTATTAATCCCTGGGTCTCTGCTGAAAATTGTTTTTGTTCTGTCAGCAGTAAAATTGACCGGCATTTGAATTTCAAACTTCATGTTCTTCAGAATACATAGTAGCATAACCTTTTTTTCTAGCAATTTTCTAAGTTTATAAGATGAATATTTTAAATTTGTCCCTATTTTTGGGACTGTATTCCCCCATTATTGGCTTTGTCCAGGTTTTTGTGCTAAGGTTGACAGCTATGGCAAGAACTGAATTCACTGAATATGTTTGAGGGCTGTATTCCCTCATTACTGGGTTTGTCCAGGTGTTTTGTACTAAGAGGTTGACAGCTATGGTGAGAACTGAATTCACTAAATGATAGCCATTTAAGTTTCAGTCTTCCTCTCTTTTACAAAAAAGCTGATGTGGCGTAGTGGTATGTTACTCTGACTGTTTTTTGCTCAGGGACCTTGGCAGTAAAATGTATGGTGGCAACACAACATTTTATTCTAGCAACTTTCCAAGATTATACAAGCAATGTTTAATGTGTCCCTGGTTTTTGGGCTTTTGACCCCCCCCCCCAATACATTGTGGCTTTTTCCAGTTTTCTTGAGCTGCGAAGTTGAGATGCAGTTGAGTATTGAGTAGATTTTACAAGGAGCTGAGAGCTGCAGGGGGAATAGAAGTTTAGTGCTTTACCTAGTTTATACTATAGCACAACAGGTTGTGTATTTGCTTTTGATGTAGAAGGCTGTGGGTTCTACTCACACAAAGGGTGGATGCTGCCGTACTGAGAATGTTCTCCTTGGTGAAGATACTAACTATGAGTCTGTTATCAGTTTGCCATCCATTTCCTCTTGCAATATTATTACTAGCTTATCATTTTTTAATGTAATATAGGCAATTTATTCCTGAGGGGCAACAGACACTTTATTTTTCGATGAAACCATGAAATATAAAGGTGATTGCTAGCAGCAACCGCTTCATTAGTTACAGATTTCTTTAATGTGGAATTATTTAGATGACTTACTTCAGAGATTGTGCATATTTACTGATAATGGACTGTAGAATTGTGCATATTTACTGATAAAGGTGGACTGTAGAATTGTGCATATTTACTGATAATGGTGGACTGTAGAATTGTGCATATTTACTAATAATGGTGGACTGTGGAATTGTGCATATTTACTAATAATGGTGGACTGTAGAATTGTGTATATTTACTAATAATGGTGGACTGTGGAAGTCTGAGTAGACTTTTTTATGATAAATGTTCTCAACTGGGCAGTTTTGCCATTATGGGTGCATATGGTTTGTTTCATTGCTTACTGAAAAAATGTTCAAAACAAATTTAAAACACCCTCTAACAAGTGTACGGTATTGTACAAGGAATATAATTTTAGTACAATGAGGAATGTGTATCAAAGAGCACATGTATGCTTCATATGCAAGGGGCCTATGATTTGAAAACAGCCCAAAATTAATCTTTATCTGCCACTGGCAAAATGTATTTTCTTTGAATGTGGGTTTCAATGCTGTTTCAATGAATGTGAGTTTCAAGGGCAGAGAAATTTTAATGCTAAGTTTTCATTGTGAGACTGCATTGCTTTGTTTAACAGATGACTTAGTGTTTGTGCTGTAAAATACAAAATAAAACTTTCAAATGAATTCCAACTCATCATAGAAGTAAAGCAGTATGCACATTAGTGTTTATGGTAAATGGAGTGAAATAGCCAAGTAATGGTTCATTGGAATGGCTGCAGAGGCTCCATTCAACCATTATTTTGTTAGGGGGGAAGGGCAGCAAACTCAGACAGGCCCAGCTGAACTATACCTCCCAACTGTCCAGATTTTCAAAGAATGAATAGATTTTTGCTTCTTATTTTTGGTTTGTTCTTCATAAAATTTGTAGTTTTCTGGCAAATCATTTAGGAATTAAAAAACTGAAAAGATAATCCGCAATATGAATAAAACGGTTGATGCAAACGTAATAAATAAAAATCTGTATTTATTTGAAATACTGAGCGCTTTCACCCAGCAGCATCATGGGTTTCTTCAGAGTTAAATGAAAAACACAACTGCTAACTGTTTTATACAATGACTAACCTATCATATTGTTCTGTCAATCAACCAATGAATGATTTTGTTTAATTTACTATAAATTTGCTTAATAAAAAAATAATAATTTGTTCAATCATTTGTGTATAAGAAACATTTGAAATAAATAAATAAAGGTACACAATCAAATATGCAGACAGTTTTTAAAAATCTTCTGACATTGCTTAAAAAATATATGTATATGTATAAATGTGTTGTAGATGCATTTTATATGTCATTCTCATTTCGTTGTAAAATTGTTATTCATATTAGTAAAATAATAAGTAGGATAACATAAATAAATACATTTTATACATTTTGAAACAAAACCTAACCTAAATCATCAGTAAAAAATACTTTACGTTCATTCAAAATGTCTTATAAGTGTTTGTATAATAAAATTATATTTGATTTAAAACAGACCAAAGTTGTGATAGTCAAAAAACTCAAAAATACTCAAAAATGAATTGATAGATGTTTAAATTGTTAAATGTTATTCGATTTCATTTTTAAGTAACTAACAATGGATATGTGCTCGTTTATACCAGGTTTTACACAGGAATTTAATCTTAACTGCCATAAACTCTCCTTAGCTTCGAGGAGTGTGTTGACATCACCTTCATTGTTTTTAATATCTGGTATCCTATCTATAACAAAGAAAAGAAACCTTTTGAAGTCTTTGCATGTTTTACTGTGTGTGTATAAAGAGTTGGTCATTTTTTGTTTTTAATGTCTCTATTATGTTCAGCAATTCTCTCCTTTAACTTTCTTTTAGTTTTACCTATATAGAATGCTGAACATGATAGACATGTAGCTAGATACACAACCAACTTCGTGTTGCAGTTAACATGCCCTGGGCATCTGATTGTACGGTTACACCCTTTTACTGTTACATAGGGGCCATCATTAATGTATCTGCAACACTTACAGAAACCACATTTTCTCATTTTTGAATTTTTAAATAAAGTCTCACTTTCAAAGTAATCCTTTAAATTCCTACCTCGACAAAACACAATTGCAGGTGCATTCCCTATGTATTGTAGAACATCTGTTTGGTTATTAAAAACTTTTTCATAAACCTCTTTAATACTTTCAATAATATAATGAATGTTGTCCGTGTAAGGAATAATAAAGGCACCTGCTTTCTTAGAGTTTGAGACTTCATCTTGGATTATTTTTGACATTCCATATAGTAACATGGGTCTAAATACACTCACTCTCTTCCTGTTTATTTCATCATTGATGTTATCTATTAGTTTCCTCGAATAACCCCTATCCAAGAACATGTTTGATAAGTTTTTAATTTCTAAACTAAATTATTTTTCTTCACTAATTATTCTGGAGAGTCTCACCATTTGGCCCTTCACCAAATTCCGCTTCTGATAATAGGGATGACAGCTTTTGAAATGCAAGTATGAATTTGAAAAAGTTTTTTTACGGTAGATACTTGATTCAATTGTGTTTTCTACTTTATACAATTTGATGTCTAAATAATAACAAAAGTCATAATTCGTAGAATATGTAAATTTCAAAAATGTTGTTGTGCTCTCCAAATATTCTACGAATTTTTGCAAATCATCCCTATTCCCTTTCCAAAATATTAGTATGTTGTCCAGGAATCTTAGATAGAGGTCCACTTGAGACCAAAAAGTGCTTGAAAAAACATGTTGTTTCTCCCACATAGCTAAAACAAGGTTGGCATGTGTGGGAGCACATCTTGCTCCCATAGCAACGCCAGAACATTGTTGGTAATATTCCCCTTCGTGATGAAAAAAATTGTTTTTTAATTCCATTTCGATCATGTCTACTATTAGTTTCCTTTTGACCGTATGGAAGTTACCAAAGGTTTCTAAACTTTCATCAAGTAGGAGTAAACCTTCATCTAAGGGAATAACAGAAAACAAGTTGACTATGTCTATGGTAACCATGTGTACACTGTTCAAATTTTCCTTGTTGTATTCTTTTAACAGCTCTAAACAGTGCCAGGAATCCCTCAAGATATGTTTGATGTTTCCCAAAATGGTATTAAAAAACAATTTTTTTCATCACGAAGGGGAATATTACCAACAATACATATTCTACGAATTAGGACTTTTGTTATTATTTAGACATCAAATTGTATAAAGTAGAAAACACAATTGAATCAAGTATCTACCGTAAAAAAACTTTTTCAAATTCATACTTGCATTTCAAAAGCTGTCATCCCTATTTTCAGAAGCGGAATTTGGTGAAGGGCCAAATGGTGAGACTTTCCAGAATAATTAGTGAAGAAAAAGAATTTAGTTTAGAAATTAAAAACTTATCAAACATGTTCTTGGATAGGGGTTATCCGAGGAAACTAATAGATAACATCAATGATGAAATAAACAGGAAGAGAGTGAGTGTATTTAGACCCATATTACTATATGGAATGTCAAAAACAATCCAAGATGAAGTCTCAAACTCTAAGAAAGCAGGTGCCTTTATTATTCCTTACACGGACAACATTCATTATATTACTGAAAGTATTAAAGAGGTTTATGAAAAAGTTTTTAATAACCAAACAGATGTTCTACAATACATAGGGAATGCACCTACAATTGTGTTTTGTAGAGGTAGGAATTTAAAGGATTACTTTGAAAGTGAGACTTTATTTAAAAATTCAAAAATGAGAAAATGTGGTTTCTGTAAGTGTTGCAGATACATTAATGATGGTCCCTATGTAACAGTAAAAGGGTGTAACCATACAATCAGATGCCCAGGGCACGTTAACTGCAACATGAAGTTGGTTGTGTATCTAGCTACATGTCTATCATGTTCAGCATTCTATATAGGTAAAACTAAAAGAAAGTTAAAGGAGAGAATTGCTGAACATAATAGAGACATTAAAAACAAAAAAATGACCAACTCTTTATACACACACAGTAAAACATGCAAAGACTTCAAAGGGTTTCTTTTCTTTGTTATAGATAGGATACCAGATATTAAAAACAATGAAGGTGATGTCAACACACTCCTCGAAGCTAAGGACAGTTTATGGCAGTTAAGATTAAATTCCTGTGTAAAACCTGGTATAAATGAGCACAAATCTATTGTTAGTTACTTAAAAATGAAATCAAACAACATTTAATCATTTAAACATCTATTAATTCATTTTTGGGTATTTTTTGGCTATTACAACTTTGGTTTGTTTAAAAATTTAATACAATTTTATTACACAAATACTTACAAGACACTTTGAATGAAAGTAAAGTATTTTTTACTGATGATCTAGGTTTTGTTTCAAAATGTACAAGATGTATTTATTTATGTTATCCTACTTATTATTTTACTAATATGAATAACAATTTTACAACGAAATGAGAATGACATATAAAATGCATCTACAACACATTTATACATATACATATATTTTTTAAGCAATGTCAGAAGATTTTTTAAAAACTGTCTGCATATTTGATTGTGTACCTTTATTTATTTATTTCAAATGTTTCTTATACACAAATGATTGAACAAATTATTATTTTTTTATTAAGCAAATTTATAGTAAATTAAACAAAATCATTCATTGGTTGATTGACAGAACAATATGATAGGTTAGTCATTGTATAAAACAGTTAGCAGTTGTGTTTTTCATTTAACTCTGAAGAAACCCATGATGCTGGTGGGTGAAAGCGCTCAGTATTCTAAATAAATACAGATTTTTATTTATTACCATTGCATTAACCGTTTTATTTATATTGCGGATTATCTTTTCAGTTTTTTACAGGTTTTCAAGTCTGTTTTTTTGTTACGTTCATTTAGGAATTAAGTCACTAAATAATAAGTTTCAGACTTCATAACCTTCAGAAAAATGCATGTTAAAGTAAGAGCTGTTCTATCAACTGTCTCAATTTATACAAGAGCAATTTTTAGTACTGTTTATATGTGCCCCCAATATATTTGGCCTTCTTCAGATTTACTGCATTAACAGGTTGAGAGGTACATGCAAATAAATTGCTTTATAGAATTAGGCATAGCCAACCTCTCAACTGTCCGCAATTTTTGGCTCAAAATGTTGCTCTTCCCCCTAATAATCCCTCCCAAAATAGCAATTTTGGAAGAAAACATGGAGGGTTTACAATTAAGAAATAACTGTAATAATCAAAGTTATAGATTACTTGAAATGCATGTAGATTCTGTTATTTTGTCAGCTGCTCAAGGTAGCAGTACTAATATTAAAGTGTCCCTTCTTTGACAGGTAGCAGCTGTATTGTGTGTCTATTTTATATTTTTGCATCACATTTTTGGTCCATTTTTCATAAAATTGTGTTTTTTCACAAATTAGTGACAAATCACTAAAGACTGAAGTTAGAAAATGACAGACATTTGAGTTTCAGATTTTATACCCTTCAGAAAATTCATACTAATGCAAGACCTATTCTATTATCTTTCTAAGTTTATTAGAGCAATATTTAAAAATTGTCCTTATTTTTGGGCCTTTGTCCCACTTCTGTGTATGGCTTTGTCCAGATTTCTTGCTCTTGAGGTTGAGAGGTATGACAAATGTGTCAGGGCCATCACAGTCAGCCAGAGAGATTTCAAATTGTGACATTCTTGTTGCACCCCACTCCCCCATGTAGTGACTCTGGATGTGTCCAAGCAAGGCAAGGAGTAGTTGTATCTACCTTGGATGGGAGGACACACTGCATAAGTACTACAGTGGCTTTTCATCTGTCCTTGATTTTGCAGAATGGTCTGGTTTCTGTCATATTTTTGTACTGTTGATTTATGCTTATTACTCAAAGTGCCTGTTGCTCTGTGTTTAAGTAGCAATGCTTTAATGACCATAAGGTAAGCTTGTCTGAGATCGTAAGATGCAAGTAAGCTTTAATAAGCATACTGTTAAAGAATTGCCAACATTGAAACCCTTTCTGTTGTTGCCATGCAGAGAATACTTGACTAGATAATGTATAAGCCTTGGGTATTAAAGGACAGGATTCCATTATTTTAAAAAGCTCATTACACTTGTTGGAGACTTCCAGTCATCTCTACAGACTTTACCCGTAAACTAAACAGAATGCCAATCATGTGTGGTCCATAACCTGTACAGTAATCCTTTAAGCAATGTATCTTGAGCTTGTTTCTTGTTTGCTTTTCATTTTTTACTTTTATCATGTTTTCCCCATGAAACAAGTTGTCAGGCATCAGGTCTTTTTTGGATAAGAAACATTTTTACAAGTGGGGGCATCACATAGATTTCTACTTTCAGCATGTTACTTGGTACTTTAATAAATCTGAATATATTATAATTAGAACTGCAGTGCAAGGAGAAGTGGTTTGAGTTGAGTGCTTCTGGGTTTTCTTATACTTGATTTTGACTGGCATTCCAGTAATGTATTTAAAAAGTAATTTATTTTTTCATGCCTCACAACCTTTTGTTTCCATCTAGATATTAAGTAAGCTGTCATGCAGCCAATGCATTGAAATATTTTTATTCTTCTACACTTATTTTTGTCTTGATTGGACTTTCATAATGATGGTTTGCCACCCAGGGCAGCGTATTTAATTAAAGTTATTTTTTTGTGGTTGTATGCATAGCTCCTCCCCTTTCTGGTTGACCACACCCCTTCCCCTTGACCCCACCCATTCAGCTGTCTCCTGCAGCCCCCCTGTGATTTGAAGTCACCAGCCGCCACTGGTAGAGAGCAATGCTTTTAGGGTACTCACACCCCTTACATTTCACATACCCAACTTTGGCAAGGCTGCTAATGTCACCCACCAAGAAATATTTCCCTGGGAAAGCTGTAGCCCTGTAATCTCTGTAGCATGCTGTAACTGCGTACTGCTTTAGTGTGATAATGTAATTAGGTAGGAGGTCAAACCCCAGATGTGGCAACTGTGCGTGTGTGTGTGAGACTGTGTGTGCATATGTGTGCATGTCTGTCTGTCACTGACTGTGTAGAGAGTAATGCTTTTTAGGCTACTCACACCCCTTAAAAGTCAAATACCCACCTTTGGCAAGGCTGCTGATGTTACGCAAATTGAAATACACCTCTGGGACAATCATCACCCAGTAATCTCCATAGCACATCCTGTAACATCGTATGGCTGTAGTGTGATTAAGGAATTAGTTGGGAGTTCTAGCCCCTGACCTGCTGACTGTGTGTGTATGCGTACATGTCTGACTCTGTAGTGAGCAATACTTTTAGGGTACTCACACCTCTTACATTTCACATACCCAACTTTGGCAAGGCTGCTGATGTCACCCACCTAGAAATACTCCTCTGGGAAAGCTGTAGTCCAGTAATCTCTGTAGCGCATGCTGTAACTGCATACTGCTGTAGTATGATGATGTAGTTAGGTAGGAGTTCAAACCCCAGATGTTGCAACTGTGCATGTGTGAAACTATATGTACGTGTCTGTCTGTCACTGACTGTGTAGAGAGCAATGCCTTTTTAGGCTACTCACACCCCTTACAAGTCAAATACCCACCTTTGGCAAGGCTGCTGATGTTATGCAACTTGAAATACACCTCTAGGACAATCATAGCCCAGTAATCTCCGTAGCACATCCTGTAACATCATATGGCCATAGTGTGATTAAGGAGTGAGTTGGGAGTTATAGCTCTGACCTGACGACTGTGTGTGCATGTCTGACTGTGTAGAGAGCAATGCTTTTAGGGTACTCTCACCCCTTACATTTCACATGCCTAACTTTGGCAAGCCTGCTGAATACTCCCCTGGGAAAGCTGTAGCCCAGTAATCTCTATAGTGCATGCTGTAACTGCGTACTGCTGTAGTGTGATAATATAGTTAGGTAGGAGGTCAAACCCCAGATGTGGCAACTGTGCATGTGTGTGTGTGTATGTGTGCGTGTCTGTCTGTCACTGACTGTGTAGAGAGCAATGCTTTTTAGGCTACTCACACCCCTTACAAGTCAAAGACCCACCTTTGGCAGGGCTGCTGATGTTGCACAACTTGAAATACACCTCTGGGACAGCCATAGCCCAGTAATCTCCATAGCACGTCCCATAACATCATATGACCATAGTGTGATTAAGGAGTTAATTGGGAGTTCTAGCCCCTCACCTGCCAACTGTGTGTATATGCGTGCATGTCTGACTGTTTAGAGAGCAATGCTTTTAGGGTACTCATACCCCTTACATTTCACATACCCAACATTGGCAAGGCTGCTGTCACCTACCTAGAAATACACCCCTGGGAAGGCTGTAGCCCAGTAAACGCTGTAGCGCATCCCATAACTGCATACAGCTGTAGTGTGATAAACTAGTTAGGTAGGAGTTCGAACCCCAAACCTGGCAAATGTGTGTGTCTGTGTTTGTGTACATGTCTGACTGTGTAGACAGCAATTCTTTTTAGGATACTCACACCCCTTACAAGTCAAATACCCACCTTTGGCAAGGCTGCCGATGTCACGCACCTTGAAATACACCTCTGGGACAATCATAGCCCAGTAATCTCCATAGCATGTCCTGTAACATCGTATGGCTGTAGTGTGATTAAGGAGTTTGTTCGGAGTTCTAGCCCCTGACCTGCCAACTGTTTGTATATGCGTGCATGTCTGACTGTTTAGAGAGCAATGCTTTTAGGGTACTCATACCCCTTACATTTCACATACCCAACATTGGCAAGGCTGCTGTCACCTACCTAGAAATACACCCCTGGGAAGTCTGTAACCCAGTAAACGCTGTAGCGCATCCCATAACTGCATATGGCTGTAGTGTGATAAACTAGTTAGGTAGGAGTTCAAACCCCAAACCTGGCAAATGTGTGTGTCTGTGTTTGTGTACGTGTCTGACTGTGTAGACAGCAATTCTTTTTAGGATACTCACACCCCTTACAAGTCAAATACCCACCTTTGGCAAGGCTGCCGATGTCACGCACCTTGAAATACACCTCTGGGACAATCATAGCCCAGTAATCTCCATAGCATGTCCTGTAACATCATATGGCTGTAATGTGATTAAGGAGTTTGTTTGGAGTTCTAGCCCCCGACCTGCCAACTGTGTGTGTACGCCTGCATGTCTGACTGTGTAGAGAGCAATGCTTTTAGGGTACTCACACCCCTTACATTTCACATACCCATCTTTGGCAAGGCTGCTGATGTCAACCACCTAGACATACACCCCTGTGAAGGCTGTAGCCCAGTAATCTCTGTAGTGCATCCTGTACCTGCATACTGCTATAGTGTGATAAACTAGTTAGGTAGGAGTTCCAATCCCAAACCTGACAACTGCATGTGTAAGTGTGTATCTGTGTTTGTGTGCATGGGTGACGCTGTAGGGAGCAATTCTTTTTAGGCTACTCACACCCCTTACACGTCAAATACCCACCTTTGGCAAGTCTGCCGATGTCACGCACCTTGAAATGCACCTCTGGGACAATTGTAGTCCAGTAATCTCTGTAGCATGTCCCATAACATCATATGGCCATAGTGTGATTAAGGAGTTAGTTGGGAGTTCTAACGTCCGACCTGCCAACTGTGTGTATATGCATGCATGTCTGACTGTGTAGAGAGCAATGCTTTTAGGGTACTCACACCCCTCACATTTCACATATCCACCTTTGTCAAGGCTGCCAATGTCATGGACCTAGAAATACACCTCTGAGAAGGCTGTAGACCAGTAATCACTGTAGCATGTCCTGTAACTGCATACTGCTATATTGTGAATTAGAAGCGTGGTTGGGTTCCATCTCCACACATGGCAGTTCTGGATATATTGTGTGTATTACTGCCTGTGTAGGGAGCAATGCATTTTAGGCTAGTCTCTTGCAGTCATTTCAAATGTCCTACTTTGGCAATCCTACTGATGTAAGTCAGTGTAAAATACACTTTTGGGTGAGGACTAATCCAGTAATATCCATGGCGCATAGTATAACTGTGTAGTGCTGTAGTGTAATACAGTAGTTAGGTAGGGGTTCTACTCCCAAACATGACAGGTGTGAGTGTGTGTTTGTAACTCATATCCTGTGTAGAGGTGGTTGTGACTGTGTGATGCCTGTGACCAATGTGGAGCATGTTTTGCATATTTCTTATATGGTGGCTATACTATATATCACAATGTCCACTGTTCAGGTATAACACATGTGATATGGCTGAGAGGCCAGGGTGCAGAGCCATACCCAGGCATGTGACATCAAGGCCAGGCAATCACAGTTGGCACCCCCAGTATTATCCAGAGCACAGTCTCACCCCATGTGTCATACACACACACATGCCTAGGTAACAGCCTACATGTGAGTAGTACACTACATATTAGCCACTGATAGTAACTATGGAGTGACAGCGGTGGGCCAAAGAGGGCATGACACCCAGTCCATCTGTCCAATATGCACATACATGCAGACAGTGCACCTCCCCCATGTTCCCAAGTGGACAACTGCACCACCTGTGGTGCCATCACATGTGACCCACAATGGACATACCTTGCCTGACAACATTGCCGTATGGACAGATGCCACTAACACCAAGGAATGCTGATAGCATGCACTCCATGTAGGTGCAGGGTAAAGCTGCTGGCCATTACCAGCTCCCACCACAGGTGGCCAGGACTGGCACATCTGATGATAATCTGTGTTCACAACATGGGCCTGACACCCCAGGTACAGTTCCACATGTCACTGTACATGTATGTGGGAGGTGTGCACATCCCAGATGCCGTCCATGTCATGGATGAAGGAACACAGACATGGCAAGCAATGCACAGCATTGCCCACACACAGTAGTCACTCATGTGACCAGATGGGGGATACAATACCCACCTGTGTGGGCAAATGCAGACACTACATCCCTGAGCCACAATGCAGACCATCGTCATGTGGCCTGATGCCAAGTTACACCCATTGCCTAGCCTTGGACAGCCATCTGGTGCAGTCGAGCACCACACACCTGTACAGACATACACCCATGCATGTCAGTAGTGGCACCCTGTGTGTTTGTGTGTGTGTGTTGCATGCTGCAGATGTTCACATCCACACTCCCTACAACCCCCATGGGCATACTGCAGCATGCTGTCTGATGTCAGACACCTTCCCATACCCTTCGCCCATACAGCCCCCATATGACCTGTGTGGTGCATGGGATACATGCACAGTGATGTGATGTGGCAATCCCACAACCAGTGAGTTATACACCTGGCCCTGCCACATGTGTCAATGTGTGTCCTTGTGAGAGTGTGGCTGTGTTGATGCTGGCACCTGTTCATGCCGACAGGCACGTGTATGTCACCTACTGTACAGCTACTGTATCCCTGTTGCAGATGTCACTCACCATCACATATATGTTCTGAGTGCTCCACAACAGGTAACCCATGTGGCACAGCCAATAATTGCAGCAAACTGTGCCAGCACTACATAGCTGTTAGGGGGTTGATACCCTGTACTGCTAGGTGTGTGACACAAATATACTTCAGTTTTACCCTCCCAACCCTCCCTGACATGTATTTGCCTCTGTCTCCACCCCCACCCACTCTCATAGGTTCATAGGTAGGTACTAGGCTATTAGCCCTAGGACCTATATAAGCCTAGCCAAAAAGGTACCCTGGCTTTCACCACCCAAGAAAATTATTTTCCTGTGCCCCTGTCAAGCAGAGCCACATAAGTAATCCCTGGGGTGAATTTCCTATTTCCCATCCAATCATCAAGATTTTTCTTGAAGAGTGCTAATGAGGAGCTCTGTTTGACATAGATAGATAGTCTGCTCCAGAGTATGGGAAGTCTCTGGGACAGGAATCTATCCCTCTAGCATGTTCTGTTTATTGTGGTGACTAGGTTTATGTCCCTAGAGCATGTAGCTCGGACGGATTGGGATTTCTTTAAGGGGAGCATGTCCAACAGCTCTTGGTTTAACATAGCTTTATATGTTAGGCAGAGATCGCCTCTGAGTAGGTGATATGCGACGGAGTAAAGCTGGAGTTGTTTTAGATGGTCTGTGTAGGGCATCTGTTTGAGTCCAGTAATCCTCTTTGTGAGGTATTTCTGTGGCCTTTCCAGTTGTTGTTGATGTCTTGTGAGGTACATACCAAAAGGGGAGTTGTACTCTATAATGGGTCTAATGAGTGATGAGTAGAGGGTAACAATGACTTCTTTTTTCTGGATGATAAACCTTTTGTGATGAGGTGAGCCATGTAGTAGGATTTCCTGACCAGTGTGGTGATGTGATTATCACAGGAGAGATTACTGCCCACCTGTGTCTCAAGGTCTCTTATCACACTTTTGGCATTAAGTAGACTACCATTTATGTGGTAGTTCATGGGTACAGAGTTTTTACCAAAGGAGATAACAATACACTTTTTGGCATTGAGCTTCAGGCCATGGCTTTGACACCAGGCATCTGTCTCAGTGAGGCCCTTTTGTAGTATGTCCACATTGTTTGGAGTTTTGATTATGGTTCCAAGTTTGCAGTCATCTGCAAACTTTGTTAGCCAAAGACCTTCTGTGTTAGCCTGTACTTCAGAGAAGTAGATACCAAACAGAAGAGGACACAGGAGTGAACCCTGTGGTACTCCACTTGTCACTGGTATGAAGTTGGATTTGGAGTCTGCTACTTTCACAGTGTGGGTTCTGTCCATGAGCCAGTTTGCAACCCATCTTGTGACATAGAGATGTATACCTAGTTTAGTGAGCTTATCTATAATTCCAGAGTGGGGGATGGTGTTGAAAGCCTTGGCGAGAACTAGATAAGCTGTGTGAACCAACTTACCCTCATCTATGGCTTTGGTGACTGCTTCAAAGAAGCCAATCAGGTTTAGGAGGCATGATCTGCCTTTTACAAACCTGAACTGGGTAGGGTCTAGAGTTTGGAGATTACCAATGTCTTTGTTTATGAGTTCCATGATGATACGTTCTATGGCCTTGCAAACCAGGCTCATCAGGCTAATGGGGCGGTAGTTCCTGAGGTCCATCATGGCTCCCTCTTTGTTGAGTGGGATAACCATCATGGTGCGCCATTCAGTGGGCACAAAGCCTGAGGTGAGGCTATGATTGAACATGGTACTTAGGTAAGGTGCAGTTCATTCTGTATTTCGTGTAGAATGCAGCCTGAGATATCGTCAGGTCCCATGGATGCTGTGTTCCTGGTTTTGGAGAGTGTGTTTTTTACCTGTGCAGCCATGATTACAGGAACTTTGCATTCTTCCTGTATAGAGATGGGCCCTCTAGGGGGTGACATGGGGGTAAATTTAGCACTGAACCTATCTGTTAGGATGTTGGCAATATCAGTTGGTTCTGTATATTTAGTGCCATTGTGCTGTAACTCAGAGCAGATCTGAGTGTTGCCATTGAGATTCTTGACATAGCTATAGAATGCTTTGTGGTTGTCTTTAGAGTCAGTGGCAATTTTGTTTTCATAACTACCTTTGGAGGATTTTATGAGGGATCTCAGCTTCTTACTGAGGTTGACCATGGAGTTCCTCCAGTCATGGGATTTTACTCTTTTTCTTTCTTCTGTTGTAGAGTTTGTTTTTGGCAGAAGACCACCAGATTGGCTTCCTTTTTTTGGAGGATAGCATCTTGGTTCCATTAGGGATAGCATGATCCAGATCCATGCAGTCATGTAAGTGCTTATAAAGTGCATTTGTGTAGGATTCAGCAGTCATACCTCTATTGTACGTCTGCATGGGTGTCATGAAGTTTGCCACTTCTGTCTTAAGAAGTGTGAAGTTGGCTTTGGAGCAGTTTTTTATGGTGGTTTCCCTAATTGGGGGTTGGGGCGGGATCTGGATGTCTATAGTGATTAGCTTGTGGTTGGATCTGACCAATGAGGAATTGACCTCTGGTGTGGAACACCGGTTGCCCATGTTGGTAATGACCAGGTTTAGGATATTGCTGCCCCTGGTGGGGGTGTGAATGTTGATCCAAGGCATTGGAATTTATGAATTCCAGAAAACGAGCAAAAGAGTTGGTACATGAGTAGTTTTCCCAGTTAATGGTGGGGTAGTTGAAATTGCCCATTATTAGAGTGTTGGGTTGTACCCTAATACTTTCCAGTGTATCAAGAAATGAGTTGTGGGAATCCTGGGGCATGGTGGGGGGTCTGTAGCAAGCTACAATTTGGATTGCAGTCTTGCCCAGAGTTAGTTGCACTTGGATAATCTCGGATGCATTATGCTGTGCAACTAGCCTGGAGGTGTGGATATCCTTAATGAATATGGACACGCCTTCACCTTTAGTACTTCATTCCAGATTAGGTGGCCGAAAGGTGTGGTTTGAATTATAGCCTGGTAACGCAGGGTTGCTCTCTGGATCTTCGAACCAGGTCTCTGTCACTGCACAGATGTCGATGTTCTCCATTTTAAGGATTGCCTTGAATGAGTGTATTTTGAGGTTTAGATTTCTAGCATTGAGTAGCATTACCCTCAGATTTTGCTTGCTTGTATCTGTTATGGTGATGAATTTGTCATTTGAACCTTGCCTAAAAAAGGCACTATAGGGGTGGCAAGAGCCTTTGCCAGTATCCGGAATCCCAAGGGCGACAGATGCAGGCCATCTCTGGCAAAGCATCGTGGTCTGTTGAGCATGTCACCTCAGGCAGACAAATACTGGATCCCCTTAGAATGACACCAGAAGCTTAGGTGGACGTGGAGACCTACACCTGCTTTGCTTAGGCAGCAGCATGTGTTATGTAAGTAATGCTCATGATCAGCTGATGGACTCTGCATGAATCGCAGCCCTCCCCTAACTGATTGCATGTGAAACAGCTGTGGTAACATTCCCATAGCCAATTGTATGGAAACACACTCCAATACCTAGGAACATCATGGTGAGCAGGAACTACATCTGTCATGTGCCAAACAGCATCTCAGATGGATTGTGGTGTACCTCTAACAACATACATTGTGGAAACAGTGCAACAAACAGGAGGTGGATGTGACTGACCTGACTACAGACTGTAAGTGTCGCTATACTGCATTTGGAGTAATGTTGCTTTCACAGTGTTTGTGTGGATATGGCTGTCATACATGCCTCAATATCTGCCATGTCAGTTCCATGTTGATGGGGAATCTCCATCTGCAGGGTCATCTGCAGCCTGGGCAGTGTTGTGTCCATGGTTGCATGTGTCACCCATGGAGCATATAAGCTGTCGACTGCTGAAGGTAGTGTGAGGATTGCAGTCAGTAGATGGAGAAAGCTGTGGTAGTCACAGATGTCATATCGCTCAAAGGACATATGTTGCAGCAGCCCTGTAACAACAGTAAATGTATGTGGTTATCACAGCAACATGTCAATATTGGCCCTGTGTGCTCCCAGCCACACCTCTGTCATCCTTTGTACATATGTCATGCATGAAGTGGTGCATATGTGCTGTACACCATACTTTGTGGCATCATATTTGAGAACAGGTCACTGATATATCTGACTGCTACACATGTTATGTACAGTAGAGGTTACATTACATGACATTACCTGCACATTCTGTGGATGTTCATACAGTACTGAGGTCTGTGTACCTATGGTGAATGTTGACAGCGTGTGTAGTGTTGATATGTACCTTAGCCTGTGTACAGACTATGGTAGATGACATTGTTCTAGTTCCCCTACTATTAGATGTTACATGCTGCCCCACTGTATGGTAGTGGCATACATGTTTGTAGGGCCATAAACACACGTGTCCCATAGCACAGACAGCCACCAGACCAAACTGTGTAGCAGGCCAGTATATGTAGGGTCAGTCTGTGAGTGGCACATATGAGGATGGTGTCGAACACATAGTCCATATACTATAATACCATGCTAGCTAAACATATGTGGCTGTGGCTGTTTTCACATTGGTTGTGGATATGCACTGTCACACAGGTGTATCTTAACCTGTGCTGTGACATGCCTGTTGAGCCTGTTTTATATGCAGGTACATGTGCATTCCCCCTTGGGAGTTGTAGGCCAGTGTTGAGCCAGTCTGCCTGCAGACTGCACAGTGCATTATGACATGCCTAGCAGCTGTGTGTACCTACCCAGTGGGATGTCATGTGCAGATACTAGCCAGATGTCCCACTGCCAGACCTCCCCTAACAGTCATGTATGTCAGACAGGGCAGTGGGATGCAGTGCAGATGTATGTTAATACCTATTGTGTAGTATGTGGCCAAGGCACCCCGTACCAGTGGTCATACTGTTACAGGCCAGGCAGGGGTGTGTGAATGCATGACCTATGGTGGGCATCATATACCGGTCATTATGTGTTATACCCATCTACATGGCCATCCACATCCATATTGTCAGGCATGGTACACATGTGTAGCACTGGTACACATGTGTAGCACTAAGGGCTTATGTGTATACCTCTTGACTGTACAGACTGTGTCAGACCCTCCACATATATTGGCCAATATCTCTGCTGCAGTCCACAGTGGCATTACATGCTAGCAGCGGTACTCTACACTGATGTGCTTTGGATGTCATTCAGTAACCAATGGCACACATGTTATGAGCAGATGTGACCTCCCACACACACCATGTCTGTGAAGACAATTCCAATGACAGCAGCAATAGTCTACTAATATACCTGCTATACATACCTGACATCCCCTGCAACTACAACATTGAGAACATACGGGCTGGGGTTGGCCTACACTTCATGTCCAAAACATATAGTGGGAATATATGTACATATACATATCCAGATAGCCAGATATATGATTACACATGTGTACTACACCCAATTAACACTGTCATGGCAACCAACCACTATAGATTCCACATCATGTGTTCATGGTCCTATTACATCTCCTGTGTGATGGGCATCCATCCTGTGCGTGGGCAGCAGTGCTACTGACAGCATGTAGCAATACCCCATACAGGAGAACCAGCACACTCAGGGCAGCCACATATTTGTAGGAGGATCAGACTGCGAGTGGAACTGTGTTATGCTTTGTACAGTACTGGTGTTACAGGGTTTGGGTGTACATATTAGTTTGCCATGGAATGCAGTCCGTCTGCATAGCACACAACTGTGGGTCTATCCTCATGCCAGCTGGAGCTGTGCCTATCATGTCTTGTCTGTCCACCACACAGGTCTTGTTCAGATAATACACTGACAGTGTGTGTGTTGCATGTTACCGATACATGGCTACATCCATGACCATCTCTACCATCAATTCCCTGACTGAAGGTATGTTACAGACTATCCTGTAACACCTGCACCTTGTGTAGTGTATGGCAACAGTTTTCCACATATGTGCCTGAATTCCAGCCTCTGTCCATCATCTATATACCAAGCTTTGCACATATGTCATGATGTCGGTGGTTGATCCATAGTGGGCTGGGAGTGTAACACACTGCCATGTCTGCCATCAGTCCACTGCTGTTGTAACCCCCACACATATGGCAGGGCTGGGGCCATATATGTGTGGGCACCACCTACACAATACATGTGTGCCCTCATGCACTGCAGAGCCCATTGTATGTAACAGTGGTATATGGCCCTGTATTATTGAGTCTGGGGGGGAGCACCAGAAATGACCTAGGCTGCTACAAAATGTGGGGGTATCATGGCTGAGCTGCCTTAAGGTATCTGGATATACAATACCATATACTTCACCTATATGCACATTACTGACATGGACTTGGGTACTGCAGGACTACTGCCCCCTGCCATACAAACTGTTCTGTGTGTTGGTGTGCTCATGATGGTGTCGGTTATGTCATGTTATGTAGCAGCTACAACCCATGTGGTCATATGATGTCTATACCACCTACTCTGTTTACACAGTGTGTAGATAGAGGCTGCTGAACTACACACCTGGAGTACATACTGTTGATTGTTAGGTATCCTGTGGCCCAGTGTGTCTTTTCTATTGTACAATGTGGATGGCTTGGCCTGGACAGCAACAGCTGTGAACCTTTCCAGCCTACTGTATGACTGTAACTGGTCCACTGTATCATCACTCCATTGATATAGTTGTCAGTGTCTGAACAGCTATATGGCATTGCATGTAGAACTGTAATAGTACATGATGAATGGTTTCCATGTCTGCGAACCTGTAGGTGTTGTTTTACCTATGACCTCTCTGTGGGTGTATGTTACAGGCAACGACTGTCATTTGTAAGGGTGGCATACAGTGTCCAGTCATTCAGGGGTCTACTGTAGGCATATTGGCTGCTCCATATTGTGTGCACCTACCACTTATGTATCGTACTGTACATATAACTGTGTGTGTATGTGTAGTCACATGTATATGTACACACACACACACACATATATATATATATATATATATATATATATATATATATATATATATATATGTATATATACTTATAAATAATTATACCTGTAACTGCATATCTGTGTCTGTGTATCTGATGCCTGGTAATGTTGATGGCTTCCACATAATACATTCCCCATGGGAGCCAGACTGTACTGCATGATATGTTACCAATACTAGTCTGACATCATACAGGTGGGATGTGGTACAGGTAACATCATTTGCCCATGTTGTCACTGGTCCTGGTTATGGGATCTCCAACACTCGGTAGTGTATTGCAGGGCGGACATGTTTGGCTGGGGGGGATGCCTATTTGTACAACTCGTATAGTGTGTGGTGCCTCTCAACCCCATTAACATAAACATGTATCCTGTTACACTCCTCTCCCTAACAGCTACATGTGTCTTGCAGTACCAGCACAACAGTGTTGTACCAATGGGTCGGTAGGCATGGGAATCCCATTGAGGTCTGCCACATGTGCATATGTGTGCATGTGTGCATATCTGTCGGGTACACGAGTCCGAGTCCACATACTCCTATTACGATACACATTGCCACACAGTAGTACAGATATTGTTGTTGTTGCCCATAGGTATGGCAACGCAATGGAACACCCTACTATGTCTGTGGCATGTGCATCACATGCATATCCCTGTGGAACCACTGCTGTGATATGCAATGGGTTGTTTTTGCATCGTGACCAATGTGTGATAGTGGGTATGTCAGAGTATCAAGATGGGTTCTAGTGTGTACAATATCCAATGAGGGATGTGGGCGCTGTGTACACTATCTTTACACCATGGTACACCTGGTATATGGCCCACGTACCACTCTCAGGTGGCCAATGTCACCATCAGGCCAGTTACACATGTGCTGTGTGCAGCCTACCTGTAACACATTGGACACATGGACTAGTTAGTTAGCAACTATACAACCAGGTCTCTAAGATGTGTGTCTACCTGTTCTATGTTAGTCAATGTGTATATGATGGTATGACACGCTATGTATTCTCCATATACAAACATTACATCCCTCATTACCATATGGTCTGCATGTAGTACGTGACCTGGTACACACCTCACTCTACAGACGGTGTCATGTGTGCAATAACAGCCACACTGTTTAGTATTACTACATACCCGGGTTGGGGTCTAGACACAGTGTCACCAAGTAAGGATGTGTTTGTGTGTGTGTGTGTGTGTGTGTGTGTGTGTGTGTGTGTGTGTGTGTGTGTGTGTGGATGGTTTGACATAACAGTGCAGATTATACCTGTACAAGCAGGCCACCAGTCACATTTGCATGGCCAATAACTGTTATACAGACCTGTGGCATGTGTGCAACTGTACACCACATATGTCACGGCCATGGTGTCACCACACTGACATATCCTTGTGGAATATGACTGCGGACCATCCTCCTCCTGACACATGTATGCCTACAGCACAAATGGATGACAGTATGAGGATATCAATTGGTGTTACCAACAGCTGAGATGCATCATAGCTGCATGGCTACACTACCTGACATGTATGCAGTACACATTACCCCTGACTACATTCTACACTGCAGTACATTGCGGCACTCTATCACAGTCACTGTGTGCATCAGAACCATGTTAACCTGTCTCTGCATTGATGTTATGGATGACAGGGATGTGGCACAGGTATCATCATATGCACAGGGTGTGTGAACGTCATCTTAGCTGCATGGCTACACTACTGGACATGTATGCAGTACACATTACCCCAACTACATTCTACACTGTGGTACATTGCGGCACTCTGTTACATTCACCATGTGCATCAAAACCATGTTAGCCTGTCCCTGCAACAATGTTATGGATGACAGGGATGTGGCACAGGTATCATTATATGCACAGGGTGTGTTGCAGGTGTGCCTGAGGCTGAGGACAGTCCAAATATGTGTCACCATGTGTGTGAGTGATGGGTGTGTTTCCTTGATTGGGACATGGTGATGTGGTGTGTGCCAGTATGGGGTCACCCTAGGTGTGGTTGCATAGTGTGTGGGTAAACATGCACACAGGTCCGCCATGTGGCTGCCCTATATGGGTAATGTTGGACAACTGCAGACCATACCTGGCAGGGTGTACAGTTCACTGCCTCTGGCCATAGACACGCTGACCGTGCCTGCCAGGGGTTCCATGGGCACATGCAGGTACAGACCTTGAGGTGCTACTCTCCCCTGATGATGACATATGTCTGCTGGAACCATGCCCCACCTGGGACTGGCCAGGGCCATGTGCACGAGGCCTGCTGTGGTGTGGTATGAATAGCAGCCCCTGTGATGTGCTGGGGCTAGTACTGCCACTATGGGAGTGGCTGTGCATCCTGGCATGTCCACATTGACCGACAGCTGCTGGTGTCTCTGGCCTACTTCCATGCGGCCATCGCACCACTCCCACCATGCATTCTAGCACAGACATACCACAGTTGAGGAGGCCAGCTATCTCACCCCACCTTCTATCCATCACCTTGGTATATTCACAGAAGGCACCAGCGAGGTCATGAAAGTTGCCACTTACAGCTGCAAAAGCAGACCTCTGCAGCTCAGGGCCTGTCTGGCATGCATTTCCATACTGGCCTATGCCTCCATTATGGCCTGAAACATGCTCCTGGTAGTACCAGTTGTGGTGCCTCTGAAAGGGGCATGATGACCTGTGGTCCTCCCACGAGCACCATGGTATATCTGCCAATGTGGTGGCCTTCCGGACATCTGGCTATGCTGACTGTGACCCAACATAGTTGGCATGGACACCACACTTTCCTGGTCATTGCCACCAAGCGCCAACTGTCCCTCTGCTATGGCCACATGTGATGGGGTTTATAGGGGACTGTAACTGTGTGTGGGCTTCGGGTGGCTAGGAGGGTGATGACACATGTTGGGGCAGTGTCAGCCTCTGACAACCCCACCTGTGCCTCACCTGTACCTTCATTATTATCGGTGTCTGTAGGGATACCTACCTCAGTTTGCGTGCAGGAGGGACACTGACCCACCTTGCCACCTGTGAGGGAAACAAATACACATGTTAAAGACCTGTACAGCTTTGTATAACAGTACACACACTCACACACACTCACACTGACAGCCACCTTACTACCTCACTTTCCCTGAGTTTACAGGCAGTCACGCAGTCAGTTACATATGTTCCCCATCCTGCATGGCACTTGCTAATATACATACATCACTACAGCCCATAAACATATCATTCCTCTCCATGCCTACACGTGTGGTTACCACACCTGACCTGTTACTCCGTCGCCTCCCTGACTTGGGTGGAGTAGGTTGTATATGGCCTCACTGCTGTCACCCTGTATTACCCTGTGTATGGGCAGTAATGATGTACGAGGTCCCCTATATGGTTGGGGCTACAACATTCATTGCATATGTCACACACCAGAACCTCATACTACAGTCTTGCTCAGTCCATGTCTTATCTTCTGCACAAGAAACCCATCATGTGGACAACAGTACGACCTGGATACACTCACTGATGTGCTGTTGTAATTCCTCATTGCATTTGTAGTGCTGCATATATGGGTAGCCGGTTACCTATCTGCTGCTGGCAATATGATGTGCATACCTGGTATGTACTGCACCACCCAATGCATGCTCCATGCTAGAGACCTTGTTATGCTATACATACCTGGCAGGTTCATAGGTTCATACTAGGCTATCTGCCCTAGGGCATTTATAAGCCTAGCCAGAGTGTGTTTGGCTTTCGCCACCCATTTTAAATTAATTTTGCTATGCCTTTTTTTGAGGTTAGTATACTGTGCCTCTGTCTAACAGTGACACAGAAGTGATAGCCGGGGTAAACCTATGATCTCCCATCCACTCATCAAGATTCCTCTTGAAGAGAGTTAATGTGGGACTCTGCCTAACCTGGACTGGGATTTTATTCCAGAGTGAAGGGAGCCTCTGGGTTATGAATCTGTCCCTCCAGCATGTCCTATTTATTTCAGTGCTGAGGTTCAAGTCTCTCGAGCACGTAGCTCGATGGGATTTGGATTTTCTGAGGTGCAGCATGTCCATTCATTCCGGGTTGGACATGGCTTTATACGTCAGGCACAGATTGCCTCTGAGCAGGCGGTATGCCACTGAGTAGAGCTGGAGTTTCTTTAACCAGGCAGCATATGGCATCTGTTTGAGCCCTTTGATCCTCTTGGTGAGGTACTTTTGGGGTCTTTCCAGTTGCTGCAGGTGTCTGGTAAGGTACATCCCAAAAGGGGCATTGCACTCAATTATGGGCCTGATGAGGGATGAATAAAGAGGTACGATGATCTCCCCTGATCTAGATGTGAATCCCTTTATGATTAGGTGGGCTATATAAAACGTTTTTCTAACCACTTTGGCCACATGGTTGTCAAATGAGAGATTGCTATCAACTAGGGTCCACAGGTCCCTAATGACTTCTTCTGTACTTAATGGATTACCACCTATGTGGTAATTTGTGGGCACTTTGTTTTTGCCAAAGGGGATGACTATACACTTTTTGGCATTTAGCTTGAGGCCATGGCTCTGGCACCAGTTGTCTGTTTCTATGAGGCCCTTTTGGAGGATGCTTGTGTCAGCTGGAGAGTTGATTATGGCGTCCAGTTTGCAGTCATCTGCGAACTTGGTCAGCCACAGTCCTTCCATGTTGGCCTGTACTTCCGAGAAATATATACCGAACAAGAGAGGTCCCAGGACTGAGCCTTGTGGGATGCCACTTGTAACTGGTTTGGAGTCTGACATGGCTCCAGCAATTCTAACCATGTGGGTTCTGTCCTTGAGCCAGTTTGCAACCCATCTAGTGACATAGGGGTTTATATTTAAGCTGGTGAGCTTATCTATAATGCCCGAGTGGGGTATTGTATTGAAGGCTTTTGCGAGGTCCAGGTAGGCTGTGTGGACCACCTTCCCCTCGTCAATGGCCTTGCTGACTGTTTCAAAGAAATCGACCAGGTTTAAGAGGCAGGATCTGCCCTTAACAAAGCCAAACTGGGTAGGATCCAGTGTCTGTAGGTCCCCAATATCTTTATTTATGAGGTCCATGATGATCCTTTCCATAGCTTTGCAGACCAAGCTAGTCAGGCTTATGGGGAGATAGTTTCCAGGATCAGTTGAGGCACCACCTTTGTGGAGAGGGACCACTGTTGCTGTACGCCACTCTTTGGGTACATATCCTGTAGTAAGGCTAAGATTGAACAGTAGTTTTATGTTTGGGTTTAGCTCTTCTTGGAGTTCATGTAGGACGCAGCCTGGGTCACCATCTGGTCCCATTGATGCTGTGTTATTTGCTTTGGAGAGGGCGGCTCTTACCTGAGCATCTGAGATGTCAGGGGGGCAGCACTCTGTTGGGATAGATATTTGCCCTTTTGGTGGGGAGAGGGGGGAGAAGTTTGCACTGAACCTGTCAGCTAGGATGTTGGCAATGTCTGTGGGCTCGGTGTATTTTTTGTCATTTTTGGCTAATTATGAGCATATCTGGGAATTCCCACCCAGGTTCCTAACATAACTAAAGAAAGCCTTGTGATTATCCTTAGTGTCCTGTGCAATTTTTCTCTCAAAGCTGGCCTTAGACGATTTTATGAGTGCCCGTAGTTTTTGCTAATACTGATCAGAGATGCCTTCCCTTTTGGGATTTTGCTCTATCATGTAGTAGCTTCCTCCTTCTATTGTATAGTTTGTTTATGGCTGGGGTCCACCAGACAGGATGTCTGCCTTTGGAGGATTGGGTCTTGGTTTTATTTGGGATTGCATGATCCATGCATTCCTGAAGGTGTTCATAGAATGCGTTTATAAAGGATTCTGCGGTCTGGACCGTATTTTCCACAGGCCGGGGCTTTGAAGGATTTCGCCTCGGTTTTGAGGCGTGAAATTTGCTTTAGAGAAGTTTTTCACTGTGGTTTTCTGGGCAGGGGTGGGGTCGGATGTGAATATCCAGTGAGATTAGTTTATGGTCTGATCTTACCAGTGAGGGATACACTTCTGGTCTGGAGCATAGTGTCCCCATGTTGGTGATGATCAGGTCCAGTATGTTTTCCCCTCTTGTGGAAGTGGTAACAAGTT
Organism: Protopterus annectens; assembly: GCF_019279795.1. Taxonomy (NCBI): domain Eukaryota; kingdom Metazoa; phylum Chordata; order Ceratodontiformes; family Protopteridae; genus Protopterus; species Protopterus annectens. The sequence continues at coordinate 169,966,564 of NC_056729.1, read as the reverse complement.
GTTCCATAGCATTTGAGTTTATAAATTCTAGGAACCTTTGGGCTAGGGTGTTGGAGCTAGAGTAATGCTCCCAGTCTATGTTTGGGTAGTTGAAGTCGCCCAATATAATGGTGTTTGGAGAGACCTTCATATTTTCCAGTATTCTCAGGAAGGCCAAGTGGGGTTCCTGTGTTTGGGAGGGTGGTCTGTAGCAGGCTATAAACTGGAAGGCAGTTTTACCCACAGTTAGTTGCACATGGATAGTCTCTGATGCTTCATGCTGTGCCACCAACCTGGAGGTGTGGGTATCTTTGCTGAATATTGATACTCCCCCTCCTTTTGTTGTTTGGTTCAAGTTTTGGGGCGGAAAAGCATGGTATGAGGTATAACCTGGTAGTGCTGGGGTGCTCTCGGGAGCCTTGAACCAGGTTTCTGTTACTGCACAGATATCGATGTTCTCCATGCTAAGGAGAGTTTCGAGTGCATGCATCTTGAGGTTTAGACTTCTGGCGTTGAGTAGCATTACTCTTAGTTTCTTATTCCTTGTGATACCTATGGAGGTGGGTTTGTCTTTTGAGCCTTGCCTAAAAAAGGCACTATGGGGGTAGCAAGATCCTTTGCCAATATCCAAAAGCCCAGGGGTGACAGGTGCAAGCCGTCCCTAGCGAAGCATCGTGGCTTGTCGAGCATGTCATCCCAGGCTGATAGGCATTGGATCCCCTTTGAATGACACCAACACTTAAGCCAATTTTTGAAAGTGATCATCTTGTCTTCATATTGTGGCATCATTCTTGGTGAGGGTAAGATGCTACTCAAGGTCAGGGTCATACCGGCCTGGGCTACATGCTCAGAGAACTCCTCTATGTCTCTTTTCATGTAGTCCAGGGAGGTAGGTCTCAGGTCATTCACACCAGCATGGACAATGACTGAGTCATATTTGTACTTGCCTTGGAGTGACCTGAGTGCTTGTGTTATGTGGCGGAACCTAGCGCCCGACAGGCAGCTCACCGTGACCTTCTCCTTGTTCAGCCTGGTGAGCGGGACGTCAGTGTGCCTGACGATAGAGTCACCTATTACAAGTGTATCAGGTGTGTTGTTTAGCCTTAAGGGCTGTGACTGTTCGACACACTGGCTTTGTGAGCTATGTGTTGCACGTGTTTTGTTTTGGGGTAGCGGTTGCTTAGGTGTCTGCTTTGGAGGTCTCTGCTGCTTAGGCAGATTTTTATTTAGAGCCTCCAAGTATGTTTTTGTGTGTTTATGTGTTTGGTTTGTTGTCATGGTAGGTCTATGTGAGACTGAAATTGTAGTGAGTGTGGTTTCCTTCTCCTCCTGACTGGTTACGCCAGTACTGAGTTGAGAGAGCTTAGCCTCCAGTTTGGCTATGGTTGCATCTCTCACATGTGTTGAAATTTGTTGGGAGGAGGAGAGGGTTGTCTGTGTACATGAGGCAGTTGTAACATTGCCTCAAGATTCCCAGATTCACTAGCTGGACCAGAGAGGAGATTGACAACTGACCTTTGGACATGCTAGAATAGTATTGGGAATTCCTTTATAATTGAAAAAAGGGCCAATGGGGAACAAGGTACTCAAGGGGAGTTTGTGAGGGTGTAGTGCTTTTAATTTTTTAGAGCTGACTTATATAATTCCTTTAGTGAGCAAGTGCCAGGTAACTTAAATGCAATGTGTTACAGGTAACTTAAATGCAAAAACGACAAACAGTAACTTTCTTTCAAGTGAAACAAGGAAATAAGTACAGTAAGCAATGCAGATATCACTAGGGATCCACAGAAGTGCTAAAAGGCCACGTTTTAGGTGGAATTAGCATTTCAGGGAAATAAACAAACAACAAGCATACAAATAAAGCTAGATTCAGCAGGCCTGGATCTAGTCTATGCTACAGCAAACAAGGTGTACCAATTTCAGTAAGAAACAGTTAGAATATGCAGGCACTATAAGCCTCTAACCAGAATTTCCCTGCTCAGAAGGGCAGAGTCCAGCCTCTCCTCCCACAAGAGTGCAGACCGCAATTCTTCTTAACGTAAAATAACTGGCCTGAAGCCCAAGTGCTTAAACCAGAACTAATACACTTTTAGAATAACAGACACTGAGCTCTCAATCAGCAGTTCCCAACTTAGAAGGATGTAAGCTACCTGTCCTGCCACCACAGTGCAGGCCACAAACCTTCCTAATGTAAAACAACTGGTCTGAAGCCCAAGTGCTTAATCCAAAAGACTTAGAAATGATAGCTACACTTTAATCAAGTTACTACCAGCAGTAATAAATACAACTGAATACTTTAAAGAATGCCTGGATTGGTGCTCAAGTTATACAAACAAAGCTAGATTCAGCAGGCCTGGATCTAGTCTATGCTACAGCAAACAAGGTGTACCAATTTCAGTAAGAAGCAGTTCAAATATGCAGGCACTATAAGCTTTAACCAGAAATTCCCAGCTCAGAAGGACAGAGTCCAGCCTCTCCTCCCACAAGAGTGCAGAACACGAACCCTCTTAATGTAAAATAACTGGCCTCAAGCCCAAGTGCTTAAACCAGAATGAATAGACTTTTAGAATAACAGACACTGAGCCCTCAGTCAGCAGTTCCCAACTTAGAAGGATGTAAGCTACCTGTTTTGCCACTACAGTGCAGACCACAAACCTTCCTAATGTAAAACTGGTCTGAAGCCCAGGTGCTTAAACTAAAAGGCTTACAATGAGTTACACCAAGCAGTAATAAATACAATTGAGTACTTTTAAGATGACGCAAAAGCAAAATAAAATAGGAAAAAACACAAATACAGTAAAAGCAGATATTTTTTTTTTTTTTGGAAAGAGAAAGGAAAGAGAGAAAGGAGTAGCAGAAACTAAGCTGATTGGCCTTCTCAAATGCTCTCCCTGTACTGGGTAGAATGAGGTAATGACACTAGACTGGGAGGAGGGTCCCAGATCAAATTTACACTAGGGGCGGGCAACTGCAAAGCCACCAACTATAAAAACACTATACCAACAGGGAGTGAGGGTGGGAAACAAACAGCAGAAATGTTACTCACAGCTGAAAATCAGCAGTGAGCCTTTAAATGAAAGTTTTAAACAGCTAAAGGAGCCACTAGAAAAAAAGAGTTTAACTGCAACAAGTTATCACTCCATGTACAGCACAATCCCAAGGGGAAGTACTGCCATTTGGTCAATTCCACTATCGCCTGTGCATACATGGACACACAGACACACACACCCACGCGCACACACACACACACACACACACACACACACACACACACACACACACACACACACACACACACACACACACCACACTCCTACATGTGGAGTTGCACATCATTTGTACACACAGTCCTCCCATTAGCCTTCTGTCAACATGGATTACATATGGAGTTCAACAGCATGCAGTGCAACTATAGTGACATTATTCTAGCGGCAGTATACATGTGTGTGAGTCATGGGCTTTGTTGGTAGGTGATGGCCCTTCCCCATGTTAACACTGCACCCATATACAAAGTGTTACTATGGACCTGTTCTGCACCCTGCCTTGTGCTGTGCACCATAGCTCGCAGGTGTAGAAACCATTTGTGCATCTGTAGTACTGTGCTGGTTATGTCAGATCCAATGCTCACAGCCCCTATGTGTTGTAGCAACTCATACCTGGGATGATCTGTGAACAGCTATCAGTTGTGGATGCCTGATGTCTGCGTTACAGATCACAACATCAGCAGTGCATGTATGACCAGTACATGACTATTACACTGACAACCAGCGGACCTTACCATGGTTGTGAGGGGTGCCCTACACATGTCCCAGACCTCTGCATGGTTGCAAACTCTACTCATGTGCACACCTCTTGGAGTGCACACACTGCTGTCATGAGTGCTGTGGGGTCAGGGTTAAGTCTGCAATGTTTACTTAACCTGATTGTGTGCAGCTGCAGCCATGGTGGTGTTGAGTCACACATGTCCCTACTGTAGGCCATGTATCCTGCCACACGTCACATCCCTGTGGACACATTGCACATTGACAGGATGTTAGTTATCTTGCATGTGTCTGTTGTACCCTTCCAATACTCCAGCATGGTCTCTACTGTGATGTAGTGCATTTCACAGCAACGAAACGTGTACAGCATGCAGTATGGGTAGGTGTGTTAGATGTGTGCATGGGGGATATCCCATAGCTATTATATGCCCAGTTTATCATCATGCATGAACACGAACCATGCTCACTGGCTAGGGGCTGCTGCCATGGTGGTATCCTGGAGGGACCTACATAGGAGTGTGAGAAAGTTGATATCAGTGGCCACAGCTGTGGCATTCATAAAAGGTGAGTGCAGCATCATGTTACATCAACAGTAGAATTACACAATATAACGGCTTACACACAACTGTTTTTTACAGATGCAGATGCATACACACGAGTGGGGTACCGAAGTGCCTGGGGCATTACCTGCATGCTCCTCAGCTGGTGTGTCATTGCACCCACCTCCAAGATGTGCCCTGCCAGGTGTTGATGCTGCAGGTGAACGGGTGCCACAAGGCTGCCGAGAAGCTCCTCCACATGGGTGAAGGGTGGATGGGTGGGATGCCCTCCCCTGTTGCAAGGTGGTCCCCCCTTATGGCAGCTGCACGTTGATGTACAAGGTGAAGCAGGTCGGTGCAATGATGCCGGACCTGCTCATAGCTGCGGTTATGCAGTCTGACATCATTGACCCTGTAGACTAGCTCATTCCACAGTGCGGTCCTCTCCTGCTGGTCGTGGGCTGTCCAGCCAAACAGCAGTATGTAGTGCTGTACCAGGTGGTCGATAATGATTGCTGTTTCAGCGGCGCTATACACAGGAAGACTATGTGACATGTTTCCTGAAAGACAAAAGGATGGAAACAGGTCTGAGCCACCCATACAGAGGGGTTACCATAGTTCTTAATACACATATTGGTCTCCCCCCCACCATATCAGCTACAACAAACTGTTTACAGACTGCAGTTGTTATGTCTGCTGCTTACCTACCATTGGGACATATGTTGTATTGTACCAAACTCTGTGCTATGTGTATGTGCCACGCTTTGTGCTATGTGTTCGTAGCCATGCTCCATATGGGGACACATATCTTTGCTGGCCTGTTACAGATTATTTCACCTGCATGCCATTGTCAGTGCCACTATATATATATATATATATATATATATATATATATATATATATATGTGTGTGTATAATATACATCTATGTGCATATATGTGTAGATATATGTTGTATGTTGTTGATATACCTATGGCTATATGAGTGTCTGTATCTGTACACATACACGTCACATTCTGTATCACTCAGATATGTGGAGTGCATACAGACATCTGGTCCGCATTCTGTAACTGTATTTCATTCACAGCTGCACTGTTCTGCTTTGCTGCAACACAGACAGGTGCCACATGTGAACATAGACTAACATTAGGGTAGTAAATATGGTGTGAGATTGCTGGTATGCCTATTACACACCTATGGCATTTGTGCATGCTACCTTACACATTAACATGACTGTCCTGCAAGTGGTGTGCTCTGACACCCATGTGTCTATCATGACAGCAGTACATCCACCACCAGCTATTGTCCACACTAACATAACATGCACAGATATTATGGCTGACATCTTTGTCATTCATTGCTGATCTGCACAGTTGGCAGGTATGTTCCACTGCATACAGGGACAAAAAGTATTATCCAGAGCAATTGTTCAGTGGGACAGTTACAGGGACAACTGCAGATGGCACATATCAAACATTCTACATCATATATCCTATTAATCTATACCACATACTACATTAAATTACATACAGTTATATTTTACATACCTTTTATTCTTTGGACGGGTGTGACACCTTCCTGGTTGTGGCTTGTAGGTATTTGTTTCCCACTGTCTGAGTTTCGTTTTATAAATTATTTTTTTTTGTTTTCTTCTCTCCCTCTCTCTCTTTCTCTCTCCCTCTCCAGTATAGCGAATGAGTTGGTTCGAATGGATTTCAGCATAGCTTTTGTATGTGATGCACATGATCAGGTGATGGGCTCTGCACCAATCAGTGTGCAACAGTTGCTGACCGTGTGCAGCCTGCTGTGTAGTGATTCAGTTAACCATTGTCATGGCAACCCAGTACTATAAATTGCTTACTCATGTGGGCATTGTCCCTTCACCTTTCCAGTATGGAGAACATCCTTCCTGTATGTGGGCAGCAGTGTTACAGAAGGCAGGTTGCAGTACCTATTACAGCAGGGCTTGCAGACACAGGACAACTACACAATCTTAAGATGTTCCAGACCTACAGACAGAGTGAGTAGTGTTATGTGCATGCTATATTGCTGGTCTTGCAGTGTTTGCTTGTACATAGTAGTTTAGGATGAAATGAAGTCTGTCTGCATAGCTCTCAACAGTGGGCCTATCCACATGATGGCCAGTGGTTTGTCTGTTTGCTTTTGCCTGTGCACCACATAGGTCTTGTCCTAGATATATCCCGGGCAATCTGTCTGTTGCGTGCTATCAGTACATGGCTACTTCCAGTTGTGTTCCTAATCTGTTATTCCTGCATAAGGGTATGTTGCAATGAATCCTGTAACACCAGAAATTTGCAGGGTGTATAACAGCAATATTATGAGTGTGGCCCTATGTTCCTGTTTCTGTCCTCCACACATACGGCTGGCTTTGTCCTGCTGTGATATGGTTAGGGGTTGTTTGGTACTGGTCTATCATAATTTACTGCTAGCATTCCTGCTATCATCCCAGTCATATTGTGGACTCCCACGACATTTGTTGGTCAGGGTCCATACATGTGACAGATACATAGACATTATCACAGGTAATAGATGTCCCCTAGGCCTTGACTACAGGGTGTAACTGACAGCTGCTGAACTACATCTGTTATTGTTTATTGTTACCTATCTTGACAGCAAATCCTTTGTCTACAGTTGTACGAATTGATGGGCTTGCCCTGGACAGCATAGTATGTTATATATCCCCACTGTCTGCATCTACATTTCTGTGTGGACCTTGCATTCCTCACTGATTAAATAAGTCCAGATCTATGTGCTGTTGGTAATGGCATACATTATTGTAAAATAAACCATTAAAGGTTGTCTGTGTATACATATCTGTATGTCGTCTCATGTCCTTTGAATAGTGAGTGGGTCTATGTGTAATGCAGTACTCCTGTTCAAGTGTAAATGTCATTTAGTAGGTTATACAGCAAAATGATGTTGTTATACTGATTTCACAAGGAAAATAGAATGTGCTGCAGTGGGACTTGAACCGGGAATGCATATGGGTTAGGTGGATGCTCTGCCCACTACACTATTGTAGTTCTGCTTAATTTGCATATTTCTACCTTTCTGTCAAACCCATGCTCCCTTTCCCCAGCCCCCAGTTCCACGTACACAGCATCCATCCATTCTCCATTTGCTAGCCCTGCCATACCACACCTCCACACATTTTCCTCTCTGCACATCTCAGTACTTCTCCATTTTACTGTCTCAATGCAACCTTCTGCAGGCTGTCCATCTTTTTAGTCCACGTACGTTCGAGCCTTCTTTTCATCCTCCTCCGATACTGGTGGAAACATCATTGTGACCCACAAAGTCTTGTTCGTGCCATCAGGGAGAGACCTGTTGTTGTGTCTCATGTAGACTTTGCTGGTCTACACTGTTTCTCCTACTGGTAGCATCCTGCCAGGGTTTTGAGAAGTAGCAGTTTGCTCACACACCAGATCAGCCTCATCTCCCGCTTCTGCGGATGAAACACGCCCCCATGGCGTGCCCTGTTTTCCATTCCTCTCTTCAATATTATACAAGACTACTGTTCTTACAGTATGCGTGGACAGGCACTGTTCATTGATACTCATAGACTGCTCATAACAGAGAACTGTGCACATGCTTGCTGGTATTAATATACATACTTACATACATTTCCTATACCACTGACTGTGACGGATGATATGTTTGTGATACCAGCAGCTGATTGTATATCTGCCATGCCTTCATGGTAACTCACTTGGACTATAGTGTGCAGGGGGGGGACCTGGGAGTGCTGATTATGTTGTTACTGGGCATGATGAGGGCTATGGGCTACATCGTGCCTAAGGCACTGCGGGGAAAGTGTAGGCGGGTATGCGCTGGGGTGCATGAGGCTGAGACTTGCTGACCTTCAGTTACGGCGTCTTACACTGGGTTGGCCTCCACATTGCTTAACCAGTGTGGGCATTGCTTACCACCACCCAAACAGGTGTACTCATGCTTGCTGCCGCATACCCCCATGCTACTTCATGTACATGTAGATATTATACATGCTTAAGTCAGGTGTACATGTCAGGTATGACTGTTCATGATGGACAGTGTAAGGTGAAGTGGGATTCCAGTTTAGCAGTTCTGTATAGGTTACACTCAGGTATTCAGGTTAGGTTTAGTTATGTCATACCTGTGTTGCAGAGTAGATGTAAATAGTGAAGGTGTAGGCGGGTAGGTGGAGGGGGGGGCATTTTAACTGTATAGTAGGCCGTTCGACTGATTGGTGGGGGAGCAGTAGTACAGATTTACAGGGTGTTGGGATATGTATGCGAGGCAGGACAGGAGGGGTCAGTATCAGTAGTTAGTGTAGGGGTACGGAGTGTTAGTTGGGGGGTGGTGGACTTCGCCAGGTGGTGAGCAGGTGGTGATCCAAGTGTGCTTGAGGTTTCCCTTCATGTGTTATTTACATGTGTAGTCTGGGACAGCTGCGGTAATACACCTGGGTTGGGGGTTCCAGATTCTGCCAATATAGTTCTGTGGAGGTTGTCACCTACTTGTGACTGTGAACATTACTATGAATGAAATGGGGGTCTATAAGTAAGTGGTGTTATTGGGCTGCACAGAGGGGCTGATAGTAGGGGACATGTCCAGGTATGTGCAGGATGGCTGACAGGAAGGTCTACAGCTGGCCATTTCTTCTACAGCGACAGCTGTGTATATACCCTGCATGTAAGGGTAGGTCTGGATGCTCACACCCCTGGGTGGGGGTGAGGACAGCAATAATACCTTGTGATGCAAGTTAGTTCGGCTTACATGCCTACAGTGGGGTGTTGTGACCATGTGTTCTTTGGTGTCAATTAGTGAGTTTGCAACAACACATCTGGTTATTCCGCCCTTTGCCCTGTAAACTAGACATTGCTGTTGTGGGACTCGTACCGGGCGTGGCTGCTCGTTAGGTGTCAGGTTTGCCCAGTGCACACTATTCCTTACATCCCTGGGGCGGTCCACATAGAACCACTCCAGCCAACACCTGCACGCCTAGACCCATAAGTACATACCCATAGTTCCCCACCTGTGCCTCCTCTTCAGCACTCTTCCTTACTCTGGGTGCAGGTCGGGTCTGGCCACACCGGTACACACTGCCCACTCCCCACTTCTTGGGACCCATTATGCATGCTGTCTCGCCCCATGGATCATCAGGCTTCCCCAGACTTGTAGTCCAAGAACATGCGTGCCCTGCTGTTGGATATCTGTGTAATGCCTGGAAACCCAAATATGCATAGAATTTTTGGGTTGTCCCACAAGGGACATTCTTGTCTTTGTTTCAAGATTAGACTTGGCAGGTCTCTCCCACTGGTAGTATCCTGCCTGTAGTCTGGGAAACAGTGGTTTGTTTACTTTTATTGTGTATTTGTATGTTTCACCTGTCTAGCTGGGGGGAGGGTTGATGCTACGGGTTAAACATTTGTTGATTGGGCCCCTCACCCCCATTGGCACGGCCTGTGAACATATGTAATTCTTAACTGCTGTATCATATCCTAGCTATATATATATGTGTATATTTACACACACACACACACACACATATATATATAAATATATATATAAATATATATATATATATATATATATATATATATATATATATATATATATATATATATATATATATATATATATTGCTGTATATATATCAATGACATATGGATTATGGGTGTCTGCATATGTATATATCTATATGTGGGTATTTATATATGTCTGTCTATGTATACATTTGTACTACAGAGAGGGAAAGGTATATTTCCATGTAATTATGGGTATATATACACACACACATACCTCTACATATTCAGCTACATATCCTGTAATGTTGCCTGTTATTGCTGGGTACTGTGTTTCGTGTGAATACCGGCCATCCTTGTGTGCCATGTATGTTTTGCGACACCTGCAACTAAATCTGTTAGTGTACACAGATTCACACATGAAATCTATTGTTAGTACCAGGTAATCATTTGTCCCATGCGGGACAGGCCAAAAATTGGGTATACAACTTTCATCTATAACCAGAGTTACATAGGTACCCTTGACTATGTGCATGGACTACGGCGTGTGCCAGACCTAGGATACATGGGTTGAGACAACATAAGGGATGGGTCCCGAGGGGAGAGGTATGGAGGGGGGCTATGTGTGGTGGTGTGGTAGCTACGGGCCAGTAACCAGGGTAGGTATGGTGGCTGCGTGTGTGCAGTGGGTGGAAGAAAGTGGAACTGTGGTTAATGAATGTATGGGTCGGGGATGGCCTTGGTTGTATGGGCCTGTACTACTCAGCCCACCTAGTGGGTGGGGGAGAGGGGGATGTGATGTCAACATGTGAAACATTACAGATGGTTATTTAAATCCCTATTTCAATGGCACACATACAATACAATGAGCTTGGTAGTGTATTGCAGGGCGGGCGTGTTTGGCTGGCTGGGGGGGTATGCGAGTTCGTACATGATGTATATTGTTTGGGGCCTCTCAGGCCCATTCATGGTGCATGTGGACATATATGTGTCTGTTAATCTACCATTACTATCTACAGATGTCTGGCTGTATATACCTCTGTGGGTATATATATATTTGCTGACATATTTCTAACTATGTCTGTATATACCAACGGAGGCATATATCTGCGTGCATACATGTAACTTGCTGTGTATATGTGGACATATAGATGTTGACATATATATGTGTAGTTGTCAGCATTTGCATGCATTTCTGTGCATATATTTGTATATATATGTATATATCTCTGGCTATTTCTTATATATATATATATATATATATATATATATATATATATATATATATATATATGTGACTACAACTATAGATATGTTGTATCCAATTAGAAAGTAATATATTTGCACACACATGTCCATCTAGTTGTAGGTATACATTCTCTGTGCTGTTGCATGACTGGACTGGATGATATGTTTCTGATAACATCTACTTCATTTGTATCTGTTATGGCTTAGAGGTAAATCCATTTGTCTATGGTGTGCAGGGTCCTTGGTTCGAGCCCTGCAGGAAGTGTTTATTTTGTTGCTGGCCAGAACATGGGCCATTAGATACAGAGTGATTACGGCACATTAAAGCAGTTGTATGTGGGTGTGCGTGGGTTTGCATGGAGCTAAGCACTGCTAACCTCCGGTTACAGTTTCTAACACTCAGTTAGCTTCTGCTTTGCTTATTCTCTGTAGGTAATGCTTACCCATATGCAAACACACTTAAACACGCTTACTAGTGCTTATATATGCTTACTACTGCTTATTTGTGCTTAAACCTGCCTACTAGTGCCTTATTCCATCTGACGCTGATACGTCACATGTTCAGATCTTGCAGTACTCCATTTCATATATTTCTGCTATTTCATGGGTCTTGCAACAAAAATATTGTTCATAACATGCTTTACCATGTAAAAATTGACTGTGCTACAGTAGGACCTGAACCAGGAATGCCTGCTTATTGGTCGGATGCTCTGCCCACTACACTATTGCAGTTCTGCTTAATTTGCATATTTCTACCTTAATGTCATACCCATGCTCCCTTTCCCCAGCCTGCGAGCTCCACGTACACAGCATCCATCCATTCCTCAGTTGCTAGCCCAACCATACCACACCTCCACACATTTCCCTCACTGCACGTGTCGGTACCCCTCCATTATACTGTCTCATCCCAAGTTTCAGCAGGCATTTCATCCATTTAGTCCACGTACGTTCAGGCCTTCCCTTGATCCTCCTACGATACTGGTAGAAACACCTATGTGACCCACAAGGTTTGGTTCATCCCACCAGGGACGGACCTGTTGTTGTGTCACGGGTAGACTTTGCTGGCCTGCATTGTTTCTCCTACTGATAGCATCCTGACAGGGGTTTGGGAAGCATTGGTTTGCTCACACACCGGGCCAGCCTCATCTCCCAGTTCTGAGGAACCAACACCCCAGGTGTGACATTCTGTGCATGAAGCACGCCCTCATGGTGTGCATCCTTATTTAGTCTTCTCTTCAGTATTATGCAAGACGACTGTTCTCACAGTATGTGTGGACAGGCACTGTTCATTGATACACATAGACTGCCCAGAATACTGTGATTGAGCAATGTGCACGTTTGCTGGTATTAATCTACATACCTACATACATTTCCTATATTGTTGAATAACTGTAGTGGATGATATGTTTGTAATAACAGCAGCTGAATGTGTATCTGCCATGCCTTAGTGGTAATTTACTTAGACTATAGTGTGCAGGGTGGGGGGGTTGGAACCCGGGAGTGCAGGTTACTTTGTTAATGGGCATGACAAGAGCTGTTGGCTACAGAGGGCCTAAGGCACTGTAGAGGAAGTGTAGGCAGGTATGCGCTGGTGTGCATGAGGCTCAGATTGGCTCAGATCTGCTGACCTCCTGTTATGGCGTCTTACACTGGGTTGGCATCCACATTGCTTAACCAGTGTGGGTATTGCTTACCACCAGCCAAACAAGCGTACTCCCGCTTGCTGTAGCATACCCCCACACTACTTCATGTATTTAGTTCACATGTGTTGTCTGGGACAATCCGACTGGATGCTTCTCCATTGTCAGTGGTAGCCTGGGGAGTGAAGCTCCACAGTAATCCCCAGCTACACATTACATGTAGTACTGAGGTGTACACATTCATAGAGAGTAACAGACTTAACATAGCTATGTACCATATTCTTCATGCTTAGTTCACATCAACATGTTGGTATTATACATGCAAAGGTCAGGTTTACATGTCAGGTATGACTGTTGACATAGGTCAGTTTAAGGTGAACTGTGATTCCAATTTAACGGTTCTGGATAGATTACACTCAGGTATTCAGGTTAGGTTTAGTTATGCCATACCTGTGTGTTAGAGTAGAAGTGAATAGTGAAGGAGTAGGTAGGTCATTAGAGGGGGGCACATTGTAACTGTATAGTAGACCATTGGTATGATTTGTGTTGGAGCAATAGGGAGGGTATGCAGGATATTGGGATTTGTATGCGGACAGGAGGTGTTGGTTTCACTAGTTGGTGTAGGGGTATGGAGTGTTAGTTGGGAGGGGATTCACCAGGTGGTGAGCATGTGCTGCTCCAAGTGTGCTTGAGGTGTTCCTTCATGTGTTATTTACATGTGTTGTGTGGGACAGCTGAGGTAATACATGTGGGTAGGGGATTCCAGATTCTGCCAATATAGTTGGGGAAGAGGGTGACACCTACCTGTGACTGTGAACAGTAGTAGTAGTAATGAAACAGGGGTCGATAGGTAAGTGGTGTTAATGGGGCACACAGAGGGCCAGATAGTAGGGGGAATGTCCAGGGATGTGCAGGTAGGCTGACGAGAAGGTCCACGGGTGGCCATTTCTTCTCCGGCAACAGCTATTTGGAGGTAGGTTTGGACACTCACACCCCTGGGTGGGGGTGGGGACAACAATAATACCTTGTGATGCCAAGTAATTCAGCTTACATACCTACAGTGGGTTGTTGCGGCCATGTGAACTTTGGTGTTATTTAGTGGGAGACTGTGCTGCAGTGGGACTCGTAGTGGGAGTTGCTTCTCATTGGGCGGTGGCTATGCCCAATGAACACTATTGCTTATATCCCTGGGGTGGTCCGAATAGAACCACTCCAGCAAACACCTGCACGCCTAGACCCATAATTACATACCCATAGTTCTCCCACCTGCACCTCCTCTATAACACTCTTTACTCTGGGTGCAGGTCGGGTCTAAACACACCACTACACACTGCCCACTCTCCACTTCACAGGACCCATCTCGTATGTTGTCTCGACCCATGGGTCATCAGGCTTTCCCACCCTTGTAGTCTGGGTACGTACATGCCCCGCCTTGATAGGTCAACAAATGGGCGTCATCCTATAACAAGACAATTTCTGGGGTGTCCCGCAAGGGACGGTCCTGTCTCTGTTCCAAAATTAGACTTCTCGGGTCAACTGTGCCCCCCCCCCCCCGGTTGTAACCTGCCTGTGGTGTGGGGAGCAGTGGATTGTTTACATTGTTTGTGTGTTTGTTTGTATGTTTCCCCTGTCTGGTTGTTGGGGGGGGGGGGGTTCATGCTACATGTTACACGTTTGTTGATTACACCCCTCACCTCCATTGGCATGGCCTGTGAACATGTCATTCTTAAGTTCTATATCATATCATAACTATATATCTGTGTATATCTACACACATACACACACACACACACACACACACACACACACACACACACACACACACACACACACACACACACAGACACATATATGTGTGTGTGTGTGTGTGTGTGTGTATATATATGTGTATATATATATATATATATATATATATATATATATATATATGTATATGTCTGCATACACACACACACATATATATATATATATATATATATATATATATATATTATATATATATTGATGTATGTATATATCTAACGACATGTGGATGTATGGGTGTTTGCATATGTATATATCTATATGTGGGTATTTATATATATATATGTCTATTTATGTATGTATAAATTTGTACTACAGAGAGGGGGAGGTATATGTCTATATAGTTATGGGTATATATATATATATATATATATATATATATATATATATATATATATATATATATATATATATACAAACACATATACCTCTACATATTTAGCTATATATCCTGTAATGTTGACTGGTATTGCTGGATACTGTGTTTAATGTGCATACCGGCCAACTTTGTGTGCCAAGTATGCTTTGCGATACCTACAACTAAATCCGTTAGTGTACACAGTCACAAGTGAAATCTATTGTTAGTACCAGGAATACATTTGTCCCATGCGGGACAACCCAAACATTGGGTATTCAACCTTTGTCTACACCCAGGGTTACATAGGTACCCCTGACTATGTGCATGGACTACAGCATGTGCCACACCTGGGATACTTGGGTCGGGACATCATATGGCATGGATCCCGAGGGGGGTGGGGGGCATTGTGTGGAGGTGTGGTAGCTATGGGCCGGTAACCAGGGTAAGGATGGTGGCTGCGTGTGTGTTGCAGGTGGGGGGAAGTGGAACTGTGGGTTATGCATGTATGGGTTGGGGATGGCCTGGGTTGGATGGGCCTGTACTGCTTGGACCGCCTAGTGGGCGGTAGAGAGGGGTATGTGATGTCGACATGTGAAACATAACAGAGGGCTAATTTAATTCCCTAGTTCAATGACAGACGTATAGTGCAATGAGCTTGGTAGTGTATTGCAGGGCGGACATGTTTGGCTGGGTGGGGGGTATGCAAATTTGTACGTGAAGTGTATTGTTTGGGGCCTCTCAGGCCCATTGATGAGGCATGTGGACATATATGTTTCTGTTCATCTACCATTGGTATCTACAGATGGCTGGCCATATATACCTCTGTGGGCATATATATTTGCTTACATATTTCTAACTATGTCCATATATACCTACGGAGACATATATCTGAGTACATATTAGTCACTTGGTGTGTATATGTGGACATATAAATGTTGACATATATATGTGTTATTGTCGGCATTTGCATGTATATCTGTTCATATATTTGTATATATATGTATATATCTCTGGATATTTATATATATGTATATATCTGTGACTATATCTATTGATATGTTGTATCCATTTAGATAGTGATATATTTGCACACACACACCCATCTAGCTGTAGGTAAACATTCACTGTACTGTTGCATGACTGGGCTGGGGTTATGTTTCTGACAACATACAATTTCTGCATATCTGGCATGGCTTAGTGGTAAATCATTTTGTGTATGGTGTGCATGGTCCTAGGTTCCGGCCATGCAGAAGCTGTTTGTTTTGTTGCTGGGCAGAACACCGGCCGTTGAATACGGTGTGCTTAAGGCACTTTCAAGAGTTTGTAAGTGGGTTTGCACAGAAGTTAGCACTGCTGTCTTCCGGTCACAGTGTCTTACACTCAGTTAGCTTCTCCTTTGCTTAATCTGTGTCAGCAGTGCTTAACCCCAAGCAAATGCACTTGCACACACTTACTAGTGCTTACATATGCTTACCACTGCTTATTTGTGCTTACGCCAGCTTACTGCTAGCTTATTCATTATGATACTGACTCTTCACATGTGCATTTCCTGCAGTACTCCTGCTAATAAAATTATGTTATTTAGTGGGTTTTGCATTACAAATATTGCTTATACCATGCTTTGCCATGTAAAATAGAATGTGCTGCGCTGGGACTCCAGCTGGGAATGCCTGCTCATTAGGCGAATGCTCTGCCCACTACACTATTGCTGACATGCTTCATTTGCATATATCATCCTTGATATCCTCTTCAGCCTTTTGGGCTGCTCTCACCGTGGCTGACCAATGGGCACACCTGCGCACCTGTGGTTAGCTGTACCCAGAGCTTTAGACAACAATACGGGGGGGGGGGTTCTTCTTTTCATCTTTACATTTTTATGTCTTGTTGTTGTTGTACACATGGGGGACTGTTGGTGGGGATATGCAGACACCTATGAGTGGCCTCACTCATTTATTTCCACTTTCTGCTGTTCTACTTTGCAGGGGTGTGTTTATTCTGAGTGCTCTGCTCTCAGACATGCCCCCTGCACTAGTACACACTCCATGTATGCCTAGGAGGTCGGGCAGCGCACCTTCATTAATATGCATGGTGCACTGCCATACTGCTCCTAAGCGGCCACTTCCGTGCAGGACTACACTAGTCCTGCATGGAAGCTTAATGAATCCAGGAAGATGTCTTGCAAGAAGTACTTTTAAAAGGGAAAATGTTTGCTTAAGTTTACTTTTTGGGGTCAAGGGATGTTTAGAAGTTAACCAATGCATTTGGAATTGTGCTAAAACATGTCATCATTGTTTCAAGATAGTATGTGTGTTTTTGCAGTAATGCGTCAGTTTTACTGTTAAAGTTTCATAATTTAAATGGTTTGTGAGATTTCAGTATGCTGTAATAACTTTACACTGTTGTGCCCATAACTGCATCTCCTTCATCACTCCTGTGGTGATGTCATGGTAGTGGTAGTGGTGTGGCCAGTGGTATATTGGCCACACCTTGAAGTCCCACTTTGGCAACCCTAGATGAATGTTTACAATGTGTTTGTTATTTAGCTCTGAATGAATCTGACAGCATGAAGCCTATGAGTTAATGTTAATATTTTAGCTATAAATACATCTTTATTTAGCATGTTTTTTACAGGCACACAGGTGTGAAATGCAGTATGTTTGGGCTACAACAGTTTGTGTAGTACTTAATGCAGATGAGTATGGCTATGAATATTAAAAAGTTGCTTACTGCAGTACATGGTTTGATTCCCTCTGCCTTTGTTTGTCTCCTGTGTGAGTCTGCCAAGTTACTTCATCAGACATTATAGGATCATAGGATCATAGGAAGTTACTAGATTAATGGCCCTGGGGCCCTTACAAGCCCAGCCAAGAGTCTATCCCCAAAAAGAAACCTCAGTCAGCACTACTCCTGGGCTTCTGTTAAAAAAGGACACAAGTCCAGTTGGCTTTCCCAGGCTGTTAGCAAATGTGTTATGTGTTTGTCTTTTGAATTCCTGCACCCTTCACATAGAAGCTTCACTTTATGCTATCTGAATATAAATCTCAGCACATTTCTTATAGTTTAATGGGCTGCTATATGCATTTTCACTAAATGTGAGTTTTAAGGCAAAATAAGTTTACTGCTTTTCATGCTGACTGTTTTCATTGTGAGAGTGATTGGTTTTGTTTAGAAGATGGCTGTCAGTCTTTTTTTCTGTAAAAGTTGAAACAGAAATTTTAAATGAAATTTAAAACTCTGTGATAATTATAAAATTAAAGAAGATATTAGTATATACATTGGCAGGTCTGAGCATGATTATAGTAATTGGGTAGAGGTAGCCAAGTAATGGGATATTGGTGTGGCTGAAGGGGACCTGATTCATTTAGCCTGCATAAGTCCCCATTTTGTCCACACTCACCAGGTCAGCTGCATGCCAGAATTACATTACGTTGGTCACTCACATATGGTCTTTTCTCTACTAGTTCTTGGCCTGTGGTAATTGTATTGCTGATCTCTTCTGCCCATACTACCCACTCCCAACAAGGTGTTCTGCATATGTTTGAAAAAGCAATATTGTGTGATCATCTGCTGTGGACATGTCTGCTGCTTATCCAGCATCTGTGTAGCAACAAAACTGTAAATATGAGCAATTAGTATCCAGCCTACCTGGAATTAGCACATGAATTCCATCAAATGGAAAGTGGTTGGAGGCTTCTACAATAGTACAACAGTGGATATGAGTAAACTTTTTAACACTCTGATGACTGGCATTTAATTTGGGGATGACAACATACCCTGAGTGGAGATATTAAATAAATGGAGTTCTGCAATGCAAACCTGTAGCAAACCCTTATGAAGCTGTACAGACTGACCCACATTACCTCTTAATATACTTCACTAGTCCTTAGCTAGTTGATTCCTAATTCTATAATTTCTGCAATTTACTAAGAATAATTCCATAACCCAGCAAATGAAAGGCTGCACAAATCTATCTCTATCATGCAGCATTCAGTCCCCAATCCTGTGCTGCTGCTGTCATTTCCTTATGTGGCTAAAAACCAAACAAGTTAATAAACAAGAATTTCCTGCTAAGTATTCATATTGTTTGCAGTACATTCATCTTACGATACAGTCATCAGATACTAACATTTCTACTAACATGCTTGTCATCACAATGGACACCATATTTGTAATGGGTTACTAATATTAACAAAAGACTAGTCAGTCACTATTTCCTAAATGTCTGTAAACCTTTGCTTTGTAAAATGGAGCCAGTAATGAATGCTTATTATGCAAAATGAGTGTTGTCACATGTCTGTAGTGGCAAATATGTGGATTTGAAATGAGAACTGTCTGTGTGATAGTCAGATGTTAATATACCACTTGTCATAGTCACACATATATCAGATTGTATATGGACTATTTATTGCTCTGATTGTAATGTGCTATCTGCCGTCCTATGGCAGCATCTAACAGTAAACATATTTTGATATCTCAAACTGAATGGCACTGTATACAGATAACATAGTGTTATTTGGTTGCTGTCTCTTGCATTACGACTGCCCTGAAAAGAACTGGAAATGCCAATAATGCAGCAATACCAGATAGTTGATCATTATGGGATATAGTGTAATAAGGCACATGGGTGCATATACACGTATGGGTTGTTGTGACAATCCAAAAGAAAGTTTCTTCATGCAGTATTCCCACAAAATATATACTATATGGGCTGACATTGTGTGCCACAGGTACCTAGCCATTTTTTTTATGTACGTAACAATTCATTCTCACAATTCACTTTTATGAATACCACAAATGTCTGTACCATGTAATAAACATGATCAGTACAGGTTATTTTTACAAGTGTACTAAATGTTTGTGAATTCACTAGCTTGTAGAGAAACATTCCTGCAGAGCCTTAAAATAATCACTGTATAAGCATAAATTGTTTCTCCAATAGCATAATTTATTTGCCCATTTCTGATGCCAAAAGTACAGCTACAATGGCCTAAGTCTGCCATTCAATCAGTACTCATGCAGTCATTTTCTATACTGAAGTCATCATGGGTGCTCCCATTCGCTGTAATATGGTTTGGTTGACATGCCAATATGTCGTATTCCTACTGATACTGTCATTTGCAGCAATATAATGTAAACCCCATACTGGAGAGTGGTTTCATGAATCTTTACTTATTATTCTGATTTGGAAAATGTTTAACCATGTGGTTGTGGGCATTCCTACATGTACATATCTACCATCTGTGCCATAACATCAGCATATGCCTATTATCTATATAACTCTGTCTTACTTTAGTATATTTTTAAATAACTTAATAGCTCCATCCTGCTCTATGACTATCATGCCTTATGCCCTCAGGGTGAATTTGTTAACCCTATTCCCTGGCATTCAAGGACAACCAGTGAGTAGTCCAAGCTCCAGGGCCTATGGCTGCCATCCAGTCACAGACCAGATATATTTTGCATAATCCCAGCTTCAAATACCTGCTGATCAGCAAACATGGTGCAATGCACCTGAGATGGGTGCATATATTTCTGCATACCACATTTGCTCAGCAGAAGTGCTTTGTATTCTTTGGGGCAAAATTCCACTTTCTGTGCATGCAGTGCACATCTGGTTATCTCTGAAATGTACCTGCACAACAACCTGTGCCACCCCTACCCTGGATGAGAGAGCATCTGTTGGCTTCCCACTCCCTTTCTGACTTTATCTTCTCATATGTGGTGCACTAGTCACTTCCAGTCATATGGATGTATTCAGAGCCAAAACCTCTAGGCCATGGAACCAGTCCACATTCAAAATTTGGCTTTATTCAGTCTTGTGCATGAAAGATTGTGGAATTAATGACACAATCCACACATATATATATATATATATATATATATATATATATATATATATATATATATATATATATATATATATATATATATAGGCTTTATTTCCTAAAACTGCATTAAAATGTAAAAAAAAACATATAAAAGGAAATATAGCATGACTGTAACAATGCAAAAACAACTGCTATGTAATAGAAAAAATATATACTGTACTTTGAACAAAATTATTTGCATGAGTTTGTATTGTGTATGCTAATCTTAGAACATACACTTCACACATGCAACAGGCTAGACACAACAAAACTATTTCACTTAGCCCTTGTAATCATATTTGATGACTGAACACTAATAACCCCCCTTAATAAATAACATCATCTGTAGCTTTATATATGACCAGTCTCTGAATCATTTAATGCAAAGTGGATGGATAGCATTTTTTACTGATGCTGAATACAATTATCTGCAGAGATAGCAAGCAATGGCCAGGAATGAAAAAAGTACATTTCAGGAAGAAAACACTAGCTTGCTGCTATTGTTAAATATTAAAAGTTACTGGTATCTTATTATGAAATTCATTGTTGGCTTGAAATTTTGTTTTTTTTTCACAATATTATACTGGAGTTTTAGATGTTATACTGACTGTAATTTAAAAAAACTCACACATAACTTATAACATTAATTATTGCCATCTACTACATTTGAGATGATGTATGAAAATGTGTGTTTCTCTTCAATCACTGCAGTAAAATTGTCAGCTATAATTGCTTTTGCCCCCTGTATGGGTTACCTCAGTACAGGGAGCAGATTTGTGTAGACTTGTTTAAAACAATAACATGCTCATTACTGTAATAGCAATTTATTAGTCCCTAACAGGCTGAGGAATGCAGCTTTTGAAATTATCTGATTTGTATGCAGATGCAATAGCTTTATTTAAGAAGCTAGCACAAAATGTCTTGTGATTCTATTCTAGTTACTTCTGAATGCACAGGTATTTTTGTATTATATGCAATAATTAATATTTTTTCTGAAGAAATGTGTAAGGTACATGTAACATTTATAAAATGTTTATCACACTTTGTTTAGCAAGAGATATGCAAGACTTTTATCATTACAGTGCTGAATATGTATCATATTTATTGCCGCAATCTTGCATCTTGTTTATTTGTACTGCTGCTAACATAATTCTTATAATTATTGTGTTTGAGTGCACATCTGTTCTGTTATTCTTACTTTAAAAGACTGCACAGTTTTATCCAGTATAAAAATCTTTTTATGTTACACTCAACCTTGCAAATTATTCTTGGAGTATTGTGAATACATGTGTCTCGAATTCCTATTGCTTGCTTTGCAGCAGTATTCTTAAAATATGTTTCCATTTTAGACAACCCTTCAACTTCCTATAAAAATGGCAGCAATGTGGTTTTAAAAAATGACACCTTGAAGAGCACTCTGCATCTCTCAAGAGAAAACAATTAGTCATAATGCTGCAGGCAGTTCAAGGAAGCATCAGTTTTCTCTAACATGCAATGCAATGGTTGTCGAAATCAAGGTTCATCATAAACAGCAGGTAAATGAGCCAATGACATGACAAAGGTCAGCAAAAATTATGCTTATCACTCCTACCTAAATAAGAAAAGTAATTTCACAATAAATCTGAGAACTCAAGATACTTTCACCTGTCATGAAAGTGAACAGTATGCAAACTTCAGTTCAGTGTTTTTAGACAATAATGAGGCAAAACTTTAATGGCTATAATTAGCTTTTTTTAGTAAGAGGTTTGAATATATTGCCTTTACTCAACAGAAATAAGTCATGAAGTTTTGCTTCCCATGCCAGACATTATCATACTAGAATACGTTATATTACCATGATAAATATAATGCTGGTGCACTCAAAATTAGACATATAAATTATTTTGGTGTATAGGCTAAACTATAGGCTTAAATGTATTTATTTTTATTACATACATTTTCCAAGACATTGCAAAATCTAAAATGTGATGATAAGTAATAATAAGGCTCCTAAAATGCTTGTACATATTGTCATCACCCTTTCAAAACTTTTATATGTGGTAAAACCCTAAACCATAATGCATTACAGTTTCTGAACTATAGTAGGTTGAATGTAAGGTGCTGAAGTGTTAACATTGTTTATGCCATGCTGCCATGTTATCTGCAAAAAAGTTACCTGTTTCCAGAAACTAATGCCGAATCCTGACATTTCTGACTTGATCAATGAAGTACATGAAATGATTTAAGCAGCGATATGTGCCATGGTGTCAGAACCAGGATATTCTTGATAAAGAAAAAATAAAAAATTCCTTTACAGTTCCAAAACCATGCCAAACCACCTTGCATGATTCTAAAAGTTCAGAGCAGAATTTCTTTAGCCCCCATCCCCCAGAAAAATACATTGGATACCCTGGAAATCCTGTATTTAAACAAATTTAAGCAATTCAGCCCAGAAATTCTGAATTCCTTTAGCCAAGACAAAGTTTAACTCAGTGAAGCCATTTAACTTTTGTAAAACCTTTTCCTGGCCTGCCTGGAGGCAGCGAGTTCCTGATTTCAAGTACTAATAAAATTTTTATAAAGAAATTGAAGACATGCAGGTAAATATGCTTCTTTATGAAATGAGACTAGTGGTTGAAGCCATGTATGTAGTTCTTTCACATTCACGGAGGGAAAGAATAGTACATATGAGTAAGTGACTAGCAAACCTGATTGAACATTTTGTGCCAAAAAGAAATATGTTTTTCCCATTCTGTTTCTTATCTTGGGGTTCATAAAACTTTCATACACAAGTTCAACAGCTAAGGCAATTTGATTCATCAATATGTGACTATGTTCTTGTTTACCTATATAAATACAATTTTATTGTTCAGCATGGACAGGCTGTGTTATCTTATTTTAATACTTCCTTTTTATTTACTGTTAGAAACTCACGACTAATTAATGTTTTGGTGTATGATACAGATTTATTTGCATCTAATATTGGTAACCCAATAAAAATAATATCAGTGGCTTAAAGATGCCTAGCAGAACAGTATGTTTCATTGAAGGCAATGTTTCCAAATGTATGTGGGTACTGTACACATTTATTTGTTCATTAGAGTTTTACTATTTCTACCCCCAAACTGGTTTGAGAATAGGGTATTCACCAGTTGTGTGACTTTCATGATGAAGTGTGCATGCTCTGGGATCTATACCATTGATCAAGCTGATAGGTGAACTGTTTTACATTAACTCCATCTGTAAGGAGGGTGAATGGAAGGTGAATACCTGGCTACTTTTTAAGTGGGGGTTAAGTGGGCATTAGTCTCCCCTTACCAAGTACAATTAATGGAAAATACAAGCTACAGAAATTCACATCTGTTTCTGGGGGAGCTATAGTAAAATAAAGTCATATATTCTTAACTCTTCAAACATTTTTTTTCTAAATTTTTTCAACAGAAAATGTTAATTATGTGTTAATAAAATTATGCACTGTGCACTGAATACAGGATTAATATTGTTTTTTAAAAATATGCTTTAGATTTTTTTTCTTGACATTTTGGATGTCTCTGTTATTACTCAACATTCAAAATGTTCAGAGAAATGATATAAATCTGCCCTTTGCAACTTTTTCCTGACAAAGCCAGCACCTTACCTCCTGTTTGTGACCAAAATGCCTTAAATTGATGGGAATAAGACAATTTTTAGAGAGCTATAGCTGCTTATCATATATAAAAGACTAATATTACTCAATTCTCTGCACATCTCCTGTACCCTATCACAGATTACACTGTCACTCCAGTCCCTGCGTTCCTTATGCAAAGTATTTCTGACATGTATCATTCTCACTTCCCTCCTCTTATTTCTTGTATCTGATGTAGCCTTTTGCTTCTTCAGCAAATGGCCTACCTTAATGCAACTGAAAATTCACTGCTTTTCTTTTTCTGTCTCTTCCATATTAGTAGTCTTACTAAATGTGACATTTAGCCTTTCATATTTCAAACTTTTCCCTGCTGGATCAGACATATTGAATCTCCATAAAATTGCTAATATTTTGCATTAGTCTTATCAATCCAAAACTGTGGAAAATCAAGTAATGCCAAGCCTTCTCAACCCTTCCTAACTCCCTGTTCCTACTTATCCCCCTCAACATCTCTTTCCCTGTTAAACCCTTTCTTGCTTTGCATCCCCAAATCCACCACTGCTCCAGCCAACCTACTAAAGGAAGAGATGTTAGAATCCCTAGCACCAGGCCATCCATGAGGTTGAGTGGATACTCTGTTATTGCATTGCACAGAAGCCATGTATATCATATGTGCAGATTGGCATGTCAAGCTCACTGAAGTAGTCACACTGTTGGACACAACAAGGCAAGTGTGATTATAGCATTAATGTCTATATTCCTAAAACATTAGATAATTGAGGTTGTTATATCTGACACTGGCCTACAGTACAAAAGTGAAGAATTCTAACATTCTGTGTATGAATGGGAATTCAGACTTGTAACATTCAGTACTCAGTTTAACGGACAGGTAGGAAAAACTATTCAAGCAGTGAAGAGTGACAGAAGAAAGAACAGTGGAAAAAGGCCATGAGGATTGTCAACTCACATTTTTGGATTTTTTTCAAGGTAATTTTTCCTCCATGCCTGTCAAATATCAGTTCCCTTATCCAATGAATCTTGGGTCCATTCATTTTTACTGTAGGCAACTGCGCATGCATTGTCCTGACCACAAGGCATTATCTCTTGGGAAGTCATTTGGCAGTTTGTGCCCCTGTCTCCATCCCTTCACTCCCCTGCTACAAAGTGATGGTGTCTTCATTTCTTCTACATTTCTGTAACTGATGAAACCCTATTAACACCTTAATATTCTCCATCTCCATACTAAGGGACAACCCTGTCTGGAATCTCCAGCAAACCAATTCCACTCTTCTTTTTTTTACCCTTACTTTCCTCCTTTCTCGATTTATCTCTCTTCCTTTTCATTTAACTATAATCTCCCCTCATCTACTCTACAGTACTCTGTCAACCATCTGCACATCTCTACTATTAATTTTCTGTTACCTTACTAACTACCATGATACTCTTACACTTTATTCACACTCGCACACTACCAGCCACCGTATTTATACTCAGGCTTAACCTTCCTTCATACTTAGTTCCTCAAATTTATTTAATCTCCAACCTATTCACTTTCTCAAGAACAAAACATCTAGCTATTTAGTACACTTTGAGATGACCAAGAATAAATTCATCAACTTTATAAAAAAAAAACGAAACAAAAAAAAAAACTCAATCCGCTCTTCTCTAAAATCACTCTTTGTGGTAACATTCCAATCTCAGCCTCTCAGCCTCATCTATTCCACCCTCCCCTGACACTAACTTCTGTGCAACACCCACAAAACTTCTCCTTACCTCCATTAACATTTGTAGTATTCTAAAATAAGTTACTGACCTACAAGCATGGTTGCTTCAATATTCACCCAATATGACTGTCACTACTGAAGCATGGCTGATACTCTATATAAAAGACTATAAAAATCCATGGTCTGTCTGAAATATAATTTGATGTGACAGACTACACAAAAAAGGTGTTGCAATTTTTTATCTAAGTTTTTCACCCCTCAAAAGTATTGTAACAATCTTCCAAAATTTAGAACATATTATCTCTGTTCGCAATGTTAAATGTAAAAAGCTATGTATAGTTGTCCTCTACATAATGGCAGGTATTTATATTAGCTTATCAAAAGACATTCTTTGTGGGATAACCACAAATGTTGATAATGAAACCATTATCGTAGGTGACATTGACAGGTTATCTGTGATTCCCAACACCATAATTACTAGTCTTAACTTGTATGGGTTAAGACAGGCAGTCTCTTCTTCTACTGGACTCAAAAAATGGAATCATAAAAATTCTGTCCTTGCCTCCAACCCCCAGCAAGTATATTAACTCGGGGGGGGGGGAGTGCTACATGATTCCTTTAGAGACCATTACCCTACATTCCCCAATAGAAAAATCACCCATCATCTAGAAAAATTCAATATATAACTACCTGAAATCTTTTGAACTTTAATCCTGATACCAAGTAATTTACTCAAGTCCTTTAAATGATCTCCACTCAAAACCTTACCCTTAGACAAAGCCATTAACAAATTCAACAATATATTCATGAACACTTTAAACACCCTTGGCCCTTCCAGAAATAAGAGTAAAAACTACTGAAACCCCCTGGATGACTCACTCATCTAGAATTCTCATACAAAAATGTGACAAAGCATGGAAACAATGGTGTAAAGATAAAACCCCACAAACCTTACATCAGTACAAAAAGTTGCATAACTTCACCAAGAAGAAACTTTACCTAGGCAAAAAAATGATTGCACAGATCCACAAAAAAACCACAAAAACAATGTACATAAATTCTGGAGTGCAATTAGGAAAATTCAGCAACCTGGCTCTCATTCCTCACTAAATTTTTACCTGGACTTGTCTCTCAGAAACAGCTACCAAGTTTATAACAATTTCTTCATTGACATTATAGCCTCTCCTATCTCCAGCTCTGCTCAACCATTTACTCAGTCACAAATCTCTACTAGCCATGACTCCTTTTTTTAAACATCTTTACTGGATTATCACTTCTGACATAGGCAAACTGACAGATATATAAAAGCCATCAAACCGTATTAACAAGTTCACGATTACAAATATTATACTTTGTGTATATTGCTATATATCATATAACCTAAGCAACATACATTACACCAATTATTCAATTCCTGCCCTTTTGTAAACAAGAAGCATCTTTATTAAACTATCACTTACAATGTAGGCAATCATACATTTATATAAATGAAAACAATCCACACCGATACAATCCTAGTTACAAGCATTTTGCATCATAAACTATACTGACACACTCCCAGTCGCAAACATTATGCATCACTTATAATCTACCCAATCATTTTCAGTCAAACATTATATAACTCATTTAAGTCCTGCTTTCTTTTAATCCTTATTTTACTCTGTATGTATTATTCCCACAATTCCCATTTTTTTCCTATGTAGTTTGCTTCTACCCTTTTCTACAAATCTCAATTCCATTTTTTTTATCTCTGTTACTATATTCACTAATTCTAGAATAGTTGGTTTAGATTTTGATTTCTATTTTCTAGTAATTGTTTTTTTGGCAGCCACCATAATTGGACACAGCAAAGCCTTATCATGTCTAGGCAATTCTGATTCTCTATCATAGCTCAAAAAAATCATTTCCCTCATCCCACCAATCTGCCCATGCAACATCTCCAACAATGCATCCCGCAGGGAATCCTTAAAGTCTGCCAACTAACCATGCTCCCAAAATATATTTTCCCAATTACCTCTTTCTTCCCTGTCACACCTCCAGCATTTACTGTCTACCCTAGGAAAAAATATCTGGAGTCTTCTTGGGGTATTGAAATATCTATGTAAATATTTCTCAGCAAAAACCTAAATCTTCTAGATTTTGTTGCATATTTGGGAGATATACATGTATCCTCCCATTGTGTCTTTGTGAATTGCTTATCAAATGTCTCTGCCTAATCATTTTTAACTTCTTCTGATTGATTCTTATAGTTATAATGCAATATTTTATATACTGTGCTAATTATTCCTTTTTTAATGGCAGCTTCGGTTCTAGATTATACCAATGCTGCTCTTTCCTTTAGGGCCCCCTATTTCTTTTTCTTTGCCTGTACTCTGATATTAATCCTTTATAGGGAAGGTAATCTCTAACCTGTAGTCCAAATACATTTTTGGCATCTTCCCTTTCTGTCATCTTTCCCTCCCTAGTTATTTGCTACCAGGATCTTGGTTCCTTTGCCATTTTTCCAATAAATTCCAGCCCCCTCTTGCCTATTGTCTATATCCTTAATTCAAGTCATCCCTATCGGCAGACTATCCTTTTTCATCATTTTTATCATGTCTAGGCAATTCTGATTCTCTATCATAGCTCAAAAAAATCATCTCCCTCATCCCACCAATCTGCCCATGCAACATCTCCAACAATGCATCCCGCAGGGAATCCTTAAAGTCTGCCAACTAACCATGCTCCCAAAATATATTTTCCCAATTACCTCTTTCTTCCCTGTCACACCTCCAGCATTTACTGTCTACCCTAGGAAAAATTATCTGGAGTCTTCTTGGGGTATTGAAATATCTATGTAAATATTTCTCAGCAAAAACCTAAATCTTCTAGATTTTGTTGCATATTTGGGAGATATACATGTATCCTCCCATTGTTTCTTTGTGAATTGCTTATCAAATGTCTCTGCCTAATCATTTTTAACTTCTTCTGATTGATTCTTATAGTTATAATGCAATATTTTATATACTGTGCTAATTATTCCTTTTTTAATGGCAGCTTCGGTTCTAGATTATACCAATGCTGCTCTTTCCTTTAGGGCCCCCTATTTCTTTCTCTTTGCCTGTACTCTGATATTAATCCTTTATAGGGAAGGTAATCTCTAACCTGTAGTCCAAATACATTTTTGGCATCTTCCCTTTCTGTCATCTTTCCCTCCCTAGTTATTTGCTACCAGTATCTTGGTTCCTTTGCCATTTTTCCAATAAATTCCAGCCCCCTCTTGCCTATTGTCTATATCCTTAATTCCAGTCATCCCTATCGGCAGACTATCCTTTTTCCATTCTTGTGTTGGCTTAGTTCTTGAGATACTTTCTGCTACTTTATAGATACAATAATCTGTATGATTATTATTCTCCTTAAAGGCCTGCATCCAAAACCCCAGTCTCTCCTTGTTTCTTGAGCTTCTCCAGTGTTTCATCATCATCCCTTTCCACTTTGAATTATCGTTTCTCCTCATGCTACATATAAGACCCTCAACTGTGTAGCTCTGAAATACCCCTTCAAATTGGGTAATCCCAATCCAGCCTGCTCTACTGGAAGACTCAGCTTATTCCTTATGACTCTTGCTGTGTTCCTGTCCCACATACAGTCCTTCAGCTCTTTATTAATTGCTATACACAGCTTCTTTGGTTGATAAAAATATGCCTCACCTGTGTATAAGACTAATGGGACTAAAAACATTTTAACTGGTTGTATCTTGCTATCCATATCCATATAACAAAGCATTTTCAAAGTTTTTGCATTATCTTATGCTTAATTTCTTCCCACATATCTGTAGCTGCCACACCATAATACTTTTTAATCCATACTCCTAAATACTTCATTTTATCATGTCCCCATAAATATGGATATTGCTCAACCAATTCATATGTGGGCACATAATTTACCACTGTTACCTTTGTTTTAGTTTCATTAATTTTGTATCCCTAAAATATATGAAACTGTCTCAAAATGTAACACAACACTGTAATGTCTCTTTCTGGTTTTGTCAGCTATAAAATAATATCTGCAGAAAGATCCAGCTTTTCTTGACTACCATAGACAATTATATACTTGAATTTCTGAGTCCCATATTTTCTTTGTCAGTGGTTCTAAATATAATGCAAATAACAAAGGGAAAGAGGACACCCCTGCCTGGTTACTCAGCCCAACAAAAATATTCAAAGAGGACTCCACCCACTTTAATTTTTGCCTCCAATCCCTCATATAGCCTCCTAATCAACCTTATAATTTTTTCAGGAAATGCAAATGTTTCCATTACCCTGTTCATAAACTCCCAGTTTACTCTGTCAAATGTTTTCTCTGCATCAAGACCCACCAACAAGAATAGTATTTTCTTACATTCTGCTTCCCTCTAGATCATCAATGTTCTCTTAATGTTGTCAAATGTTTGCCGCCCCTCCAAATAAAAAAAAAACACATTGATCCATATCTGTTAATTTTGGCATTACTTTTGCCATTCTTTTAGCCATTATAGACACAAACACTTTATAATCAGGATTTAGTATTGATTTAGTATTGAAATGGCCCTATATGAAGCTGGATCTGATGGATCTTTACCCTCTTTAGCTATTACAACTACCATGGATTTATTCCAGGATGTTGGTACCTTTCCTCTTCTTAAAATACTGTTAAAACATTCCAGAACTTTACTAGTTTTCTCTCTCCTAGCTTCCAAACCTCCACAGGAATACCATCTATTCCTGGGGGCTTGAAACACACCTTTGTGGATTAAAGATGAAATGGAGTTCCCTGTCTTAAACCTACGAATTCAGTTTATGCACATGCACACAGGTAGATTTCTGATGCTTAAAAGGTAAATAATGAATATTTACACATAAATACAAAACTGTTGCTTTCTGACATTTTTTTTCTTCTGTAAACGATTGCACCTCTGGGATTGTTGTAGCTCCATGGTCCTTGCAGCATGGATATGTTATGAAAATCTCTACACAATTCTTCCTGCAATGACACATTAGTTCAGGAAAACAGAGTCTTCAGCCCATGATAACTGGCTGCCTGCCAGCATATCAGAAAATATGACAAAGACAATTCTACAGCTGGTGTGAAGGGGTGGGGGTGGGGGACTTCTCCATTCATCTTGGTGAGACAGTTAAAGAGGTGAAAATGTCCCCAATCACATGAATGAGGCAGTGGAGACACAGATTCCTATTTCTAATTTCTTCACAATGAATTAAGGGATTATAATTTCAGTTTATAAAATGTGGTGCAGGAACCATTATTGGTAGAGTATGGTTTTGCAGAATCTGAGATGTTTGGAACTTCCTGCAGGATCTCTGGTTCAGATTACAACAGTGTGAAAAGTTGGAGGAGAGTTTGGTGCAATGTTTTAAAATTACTTCTGTTGTAAAAGGGGGACTAGTACTGTTTAGCTATGCTTTGTCACATGAATATTGGTTACATGGCTACCTCATTTTGATGGAATTATTTGGAAATTGACATGTTTGTAGAACATTGCTACTACCAAAAGACTCTGTGAACCATACATTCATTTGATTCTGCTGGGTATTACAGGTAAGTACAACTTTTTATTTTTGAGAGATTTCCAAGCTGTGATAAGTCAGTGATTACAACTCTATAATGTGGGCACACATTGAGGAAGAAATATACACAAATTATGTATTTAGTGTACTTTTGTTGCAATGTTTTTTTGACCAAACAATAATGCTTTGTAGTATTTGTAAGAATATGCTCAACAAAATATTAAGATTAAAAGTAATTCTGTTACAAATATGCAAAATAAATAAGTTATAAAATAAAGCTTGCTTAAATGTAGAAATAGAGTTTACAAATATGTGATTAGCATCCATACTAAAATGACTGTGGCTTGAAAAATAAGGAACCTGCATAATGGACATGTTTTCCTACAACATCAGTACATTGTGACCTCTTACAGACGTGGCAAAATGTAAAAAAAAACAGGAACCTGCTTCTGTAAAGAATGGCAACAGGAAAACAATCTGTGCATGTTTCTATCATATGACATTGTTAAGCAAGGAAGTTTGAATGATCAAGTCAGCATTTTCACAAGATGGTTCCTTAAAAGACAATACCATTATAGGATGAAAACTTATTTTTCTGCAAACATCAGCAAACCAATGTTCTCATACAAAGTCCAAAATAGAATGCCAAGAGGAAATCTATATGTGTGTGCATGACTAGAACTGTATATAAGAGCTGTATTAATTCAGTTATGTTAGAGGTATTGGTAGGGAAACATTTGTTCTGAGGTAAATATTATATCTCTCACATCATCCATGTTGTTCAAGAAGTAAAGTAGAGCAGTACCTGAAGCTGCAACATTAGTCCATGTGGTTTGTTATAAAAAGTTATTTGTTACTGAGTTTGGTGCTGCAAAGTATATTCTCTCATCAGTGTATATTCTGCAAGTTTCTGTATGCAACACACTATGAATGCAATTACAACCAAACTTTGATTTCAGCAAAAAGCAGTCAGCAAGACTGAGTGTCTAAAGAAGACTTCAGAGCCATCACAGTAAGAATCACAGTAACAGCACCTTGGTTTAGAACCATAAAATTAATTTTTCAATGGCGACCCTACCTGCATTCAAACACAGGGGGAGTAGTGGTAAGCCCTGCATAGGGTCACTTCAGTTAAATTGCAGTAACTAACATTTGTATGTATGTGTAAATCCTAAACAGAAGTATTCCAGTTTATGCAGCTTACAGTAGTAAACTTTTTCAGACGTCTGAATCCAGATTGAGTCTGAAGTCCAGGAAAGTTGCAGTGCCATTAATTCTTCAAGAAAAGGTGAACATCTACTTTCACAGCATCCCACTGCCTGTTGTGTTTCACCAGCTTCTTGAGTGACTCTGAAAGAATTCCAGCCATCAGCAACAACAGCCTGATCACCTTTTTTTTGCTAACTGGTAAGGCTTTTTTCTTTGTCACATTTTTAGTATGGATGCTGTCAGACATAATTCCAGCAGGTGTAAGCCAAGCTTTAAATTGCAATGTTGATATACACAGCACATTAGTAAATGTAAAGCCTTATTAGGGCAAGTTGATAGCAAGGCATTATGCAAATGTATTACAATTTTTGACTGGTATCTCAAAGAAAACCATGTGAGGTATGACAAATGTTTATTGTGTGATTCAACAGAAACTGCATTTTGTGTGCCATGCCATAAAAAGTATTGCATGATATTGCTAAAATAGTAGAATGCGAAAATAGACCTTTTCATGCTAAAAAAATTAACTAAGGGTAAAGTGTTTTCATTATATTCAGATGTTGAACAGTTATGTCCTGTCACCACATGTAGAAGGTTCATCTCAGAATTACAACAGGAGTCATATCAATTACTGACAGAACCTCTAGTACATCTTGTTACAAAAGAATGTAATAAACTTCTAAGAGACAGACACAATGAGTTCAGGAAGTTTAGACAAGTTATACAAACATTTTTTTCAAATGTGCATAGGAGTTTTAAATTCAGCAGAACAGGTTTCTTAAGAATGTCAAAAAGATCATGTAACATTACAAGAAACTCTTGAACAGCAGTTATAGGATAAAGGAAATAAATTAGCTGAACTGACAGAGACTGACTTCCTCCATACAACAGCTGAGCTTATGAGAACATTAGGAAAGAGCAGGAAACTACAGCTGATCTGTACAAAAGAGATATATTTTATAATATGTTTATGTTTTGAAAATGGTTAAGCATACATGGTAGGATGGTAAGATCTGATGTACAAATCATTCTCAAGTGTTTAAAACTTCCATTCAGTTAAAGCAAGACATGTATTAGTACTACAGTAAAGAAGAGCAAATAACTACCATTCTCATAACATATTCAAAAGGTAAACAAAACTGTTGTAGTGTATAAAAATCAAATAAAATAGTCAATAACTGTAAAGATTTAAAGTCACAAGACTGACATGCATGTATTTTCTTTTCATCTAAAGTACATCTGTTAAAATGCACAAGAATGAAAGGCAGACAACAGTGAATATAAATAATGTAAATATAAACATGTTAGTTGAGCTAATATATATTTGTTTTTTACATTTTTTTATAACTGTATAGTAACACCACACCAAACAGTTAAAGTTCTGAATTTTAAAAAGAAATAAAATCACAGATGGTATTAGACAAACAGTCTTTGTAAAATGAATGGCAGGGCAGTTAAATAAATAAAAAATACTGAAATCAAAGTTAAAAAATATGTAAGCTAATTGTCAAATAATGTCTAGTTATGTAGTATAAATGCATAGTTATGCAAATCACAAATATACTACTTGTTGTATAATTGCATTTTACTATTAAATTGCAAGTGTATTAACAGATGATTAAAAGAAAAAATGCTAAAAGAGTTAAGTATAGCTACAGAGTCAGAAATGTGAGGTCAGGCCTTCCTAGACTGGATAAATAGTTACAGGAAATATTGAGCAGATAAGATAAAAAAGTCTGATGAAGGCGTACATCCCTGAAAGTGCTTACCTGTGTTTTACAATAAACTTCCTAGCCGTGGTGCAGTTGGTGTTTGTTTTGTTGC
This sequence comes from Protopterus annectens, assembly GCF_019279795.1. Lineage (NCBI taxonomy): Eukaryota > Metazoa > Chordata > Ceratodontiformes > Protopteridae > Protopterus > Protopterus annectens. The sequence continues at coordinate 169,931,940 of NC_056729.1, read as the reverse complement.
TTCAACTCAAGATAAAAAGCAAGACTGATTGCCAGACAAGTGGCTTGAGTTTTTCTAAAAACCTATTATTATTAAAACATAATTGTTAAATGTTCACATGCAACACTATTTGGTAATTGTAATAAAATATCACAGTTGTGTATATATGTAACTGATAATCTGTTTGCAGGTTAAGGTTAAAAGTAAAACAAAAACTCAGTTACATCAAGTACAGCCAGCAGATGGGTTATAGTATACATACAGTTCAAATAAAGTATACAGGAGGGTACAAATAACTACTAGTAGTAGTACACAGCAAAGGCAACAGAAAAATATATTCTGTCATTGAAAGCCAAAAAAAATGATCAAATTAGACAAAGGTCTATAGTTTGTTAGTAACATAATAAAGCAAATGTATAACCAAAGTGTTGGGCTGGTATACATTCTATTCTCACAGCATAAAGCAGATAACAATTGTGCAATACTACAAGGGGAGGGGTACTTTGTCAGTTTTACACTGACTGTGTGAGCAGTATTGCAAACAGGTCTAAAATAAAGCTACAGGAAGAAATAATATCTCATTCTGTCTTGACAATACTCTTTTAGGGAGGAGGGGAAAATAGGTATTAGTGCATTAGAAATACTGGATTAAACCTGACAGGATAAGATATTTTACAAGTTGCTAATAGCTATTATGATAGTTATGATTGTATTGCTTAGTATTAAATTGTATTTGCAACCTGTTAAACTGTAAAGCTATACAAGAGATGGCTTAAAATTGCTTTATTAATGCTATACAAGAGAAAGTAAAGATATGTGAAAAAGTGAACAAGACTGGTCACTATTTTTTAATATGTTTTTGGCATGACAATGTTGGTATGCAAAAGCATGAATGTTTCTACTTTCTGAGTATGTAGTTCCCTCTAGCGGCAATTCCACTAGATACTGCTAAAGAGACCTAAGAATTTTTCAAGATTTTGCTTGATGTTGATGTTACTAAATTTGTAGATTAGTTTAAATGTACTTTACAGTCTCTTTATATACAAATACAACAGAATTCAGTACAAATGAAATTAATGTCTAGTAGTGAATATGTGTGGAGAACCATTTTTAAAACATGGGTTTAGGGTACCTACTAGATTGAAATGCATGAGTAGCAGTCTGTGTAGATATATACTGTATAGGACACATTGTAAAGTAACAAGTTCAAAAGTAATTTGTCAAGTTGTAATTTTATTACTATTGGTTACCCCAGTTAGAGGAAAATCATATTCCTCATACATCTAATGGACTAATATGTACATAGCATTCTTTAGTGTATAAATGATGTTTTTTTTAAATCCTCAAGTATTAAATATACTGAAATAATTACATTCAAATATTTATTATCTAAGCCCAGTTCAACACTTTACAAAGGTGTTAATGGGCAGTTCAGAGACATGACTACAATGTTATGGTTAAAATGACATTGAAACTGTATATTTTCAGCAGTGTATAAATGCTTGGAGTAGCACATAGTTCTTGTCTCTTATAGATATTAGTCTATCTCTAATATTTTGATGTAAAATGATTATATCCCATCCACCTCTGATATATATATATATATATATATATATATATATATATATATATATATATATATATATATATACCCCCTCTATCTGCCAACAAAGCCACAAAACCACAATTAGTAGACCTACCAACTCTCTTCTGGCCTGTCATCTCAATATTAAAAGCATCAATAACAACATACATGAACAGTATGCACTCCTGGCTGTCCACTCTCCCGAGATTCTCTATCTGAGACCTGGTTAAAACCTACCACAATTGACGATGAAGTGTTACCATCTGGGTATAACATTCATAGGCTAGATCGTGCTTCCAGGAAGGGGGAGTGGGGTAGCTATACACCTTAAATCTGCATTGAATGTGACCATATATGTTAATCAACCACCTCAAATTAATAACTCAGAAATCTTAGCCACTAAATTGCAAATTAACAAAAGTAAATGCATCATCATTATCTGTATGTATATTCCCCCAGGTAATAATATAGTCACACTCAAAGATACCATACACTGGATTTCATGCCATTACTCCACAAGAAACCCTATTACTTGGTGACTTTAACATAGACTGGGCCGCCCGTTCCTCAGAATCCCCTACCACCCACATCAACCTGCATGCATTTACTCAAATCATAACCACCCCAACCAGGCTAGGTAATCCCAAACATAAAGAAAGCATACTAGACTGGGTATGTGTAAATAGTAACCCCCAATTGTACACTGCTGGTACCCTCCCTGATGATCTGAGTGATCACCTTCTTTCTTATATAGTTAAGCAAAAAGTCATTATTCCTCATCAATCCTTACTCAGGAAAGTCAGAAACAAAGTAAACTTTGACCCTGCCAAATTCAAACAGGAACTTAACTCCTGTAACTGGTCTATGTTAAAACACCTCCTCTTAGAAGAGGCAGTTGCATATTTTAACAATATATTTCTTGATATCCTTGACTTGCATGCACCTGCCCGTCCTAAGTGAACAAAGGCAAAAACAGCCCCATGGCTGTATAAAGAATCTAGATTAAAAATTTCCAGCAGAAACAAAATCTGGGCTCTATGGTCCTCCACAAAAGACCTCTACAATCATGTTAAATACAGGCAAGCTAGGAATGAGACTAAAAAATCCATTCTACAAGACAGAAAAACAATACTACTGTAATTTACAGATAGCAAACCAGAACAATCCTCAGAAATTTTGGGCAGGTCTGAATAATCTACTCCATCCTGGAAAAATTTCTACCTCTATCCCCATCGCTACCATTGATAAATCTCCTGAGGATGTCTCAAACAGTTTTAACCATTTCTTTACAGAGACAATTCAAGCCCTAGCTAGCCAACTACCTCCCATTTCCCCTGGCCCTGATAGTACCACCCCTATAAATGTACTCTCTTTCAGCTTCCAAGTGTCCACATCACTTATCCGTACCTTGCTCAAAAAATTAAAACCCACCACACTCTCAGCTGATCAACTCCCTGCTGAGTAACTTCAAAAATCAGCTGATGCCATAGCATATCCAGTATCTATACTAATTAACCGCACCATAGCAGAGGCAAAAAGTCCCACCATTTGGAAAACATCCTATGTTATCCGACTACATAAAAGAGGTTCCTCCACTGAATTCTCCAATTACAGACTGATAGCTATAATTTCACCACTAGCTAAGATTATGGAAAAATGTATACACAAACAACTCATGCAACACTTAATTCAGAATCACCTCATGGCCAATACCCAACATGGCTTCCGTCCACACCACAGCACAACCACAGCCCTACTAGTGTTCACCAATATCATTAATAATTATTGTAACAATAATCAAATATCCTCAGCCCTCTTCTTGGATCTTTCACAGGCATTTGACATGGTGGATCACCAACTTTTGATTCACACCCTGCAATCTTTTTAAGTACCAGTGCCATTCAATGGTTTAAATCCTAGCTCAGTGGGAGGCAGCAGGCTGTCCTCTGGCAGAACAAGCTCTCCAACCTATTAACTAACACCCTTGGAGTGCCACAAGGCTCCATATTAAGACCCCTACTGTTTTACATCTTTATAAACAGCCTATATATAGTCATCCCAAATGTCAGTTGTAGCCAATGCGCTGAGGATTCCACCCTGATTTTCTCATCCATATCTCCCTCAGAATTAAGGTCTGTTACCCAATCCACCTTGTATACTATATAAACCTGGCTCTCTGAATGTTATTTGCTACTAAATCCCCAAAAAACTAAAATGCTGTTATTCTCTTCAACACAAAGGTCCACACCATTTACCTTTACCATAAATGTAAAAGATGGCACAATAATCACCCCCGACTTCTCTACAAAACTGTTAGGAGTAATAATCTAAAATTTGACCTTCATGTAAACCAAATGATCAAAACCATCAAAAAATACTAAGGTCACTGTATAGAATAAAAGCCTTTCTAACCCCTCTGGCTGTGGTTGCCATAGCTCATGCCCACCTGCTTTCAACACTTTTATATGCATCTCCCCTTCCCTCTAATCTAAATAAAACTGTACTTAATAGACTCTCAATCTGTTACAACCACATTGCCAGGTTTGCCACTGGTCTACCTTTTAGAACACACCATTGCATCAACATTAAACAGCTTGGGTGGCTAGAACTTCCCAGTCTAATCCAATATAAACTTTTGATTATGGCTAATAAAATCCTCTATTATGCAGATAACACACCAGCTATTAAAAAAATGATCACCCCCCCACAACAATCCAAGACTGCTCGGATCCTCAAACAGATTACAAATTAAGACAATTAAAATTAACAATGTAGCCAGTGACTCCCTCTTTGCAAACTCTGTAGGCAAAGCATGGAACCTCCTTCCAGGTAATATTACTCTGCTCTGCTCCCTATCCCAATTCAAAGCTAAACTCAAACAACATCTGGCACTAAACTGGCTTTGTCACTGTAATAAGCCTGGCTAATTCTCACTATGAATATATATAAGTTATTAATCAAATTACTGTTATTTTTTCCTCTGACTGTTATCAGGGGTAACTTGAACTTTTGATATTGTCTATTTCATGTCTGCTTATGTCATTTGTTAATATCTCATCTGTAATATGTCTTCTTTGTTATTACTTATCTGTCTACCTTGGTATTATGCCTTCTTTGTTATTACTTATCTGTCTACCTTGGAGCTATTCTCCCCAGGCCTCCACTGAAAATGGAAATTAATCCAGTTGGACTATCCCAGTCAACAAATGTAAAATAAAATAAATAAATAAAAATAAAGATTAATAAAAGTAAAGAGTTAACTCAACAGTTGCAAAGACTTAATTGAATAGTTCTAAGTCATAAATGACATTTTGTGATTGCAAAACAATAAATGAATCAAGTTAAAAAAACAAAACTACAGCAGACACAGTTCATAACTGGTGAAATATTTTCACAGAATGGTCTGCAAAAGAAAAAGTTAAATACATTCAGTTTTAGTAGCAATACTTGGTATTGTATTAACTATGTAAAATTGCATTTTGACTTGTATCAAAAGAAGACTAAAGGTTTTGTTTCTTAATGTGTTTTCTATATAATCTGATCAAAAATGCATATCTGTATAAAGTGTTTTGAGTATGTTAAAAAATAAAAGGAGGGAATTGTAAGAATATGCTCAACAAAATATTAAGATTGAAAGTAATTCTGTTACAAATATGCAAAATAAATAAGGTATAAAATGAAGCTTGCTTAAATGTAGAAATATAGTTTAGTAAAATGTGATTAGCATACATACTTAAATGACTGTTGCTTGAAAAATAAGGAACTTGCTTAATGGACATGTTTTCCTACAGAATCAGTACATTGTTACCAAGAAAGCTGACCTCTTACAGACTTGGCAAGAATGTAAAAAAACAGGAACCTGCTTCTGTAAAGAATGGATAACAGGAAAACAATCTGTGCATGTTTCTATCATATGACATTGTTAAGCAAGGAAGTTTGAATGATCAAGTCAGCATTTTCACAAGATGGTTCCTTAAAAGACAATACCATTACAGGATGAAAACAAATTTTCTGCAAACATCAGAAAACAGATGTTGTCATACAAAGTCTAAAACAGAATACCAAGAAATCTATATGTGTGTGCGTGACTAGAACTGTATATAAGAGCTGTATTAATTCAGTTATGTTAGAGGTATTGGTAGGGACACATTTGTTCTGAGGTAAATGTTATATCCCTCACATCATCCATGTTGTTCAAGAAGTAAAGTAGAACAGTATCTGAAGCTGCAACATTAGTCTGTGTGGTTTGTTATAAAAAGTTATTTGTTACTGCTCTGAATTTGGTGCTGCAAAGTATATTCTCTCATCAGTGTATATTCTGCAAGTTTATGTATGCAACAGACTGTGAATACAACTATAACCAAACTTTTCTTTCAGCAAAACCCAGCCAGCAAGACTGAGTGTCTTAAGAAGACTTCAGAGCTATCACAGTAAGAATCACAGTAACAGCACCCTGGTTTAGAACCATAAAATTAATTTTTCAGTATGTTTTGTAGTATTGGTTTTGTTTATTTAACAAGTTTCTTATTTTAACTGTGATGTGGGTAGTCAGTTATTTAGTCTTGCATGGGATCTTCCACCTTTTTTTTGCTTACTTTTTATTCCTGTTTGTCTAAACTAAATACATTACAGTGGTTCAGTCTGTTTACTGATAGGTAAGACTTAGCAAAGTATTTTCTTGTGTGTGTGTGTGTGTGTGTGTGTGTGTGTGTGTGTGTGTGTGTGTGTGTGTGTATATATATATATATATAGAGCAAAATTCCACTCAGTGATTCACTCAAAGCTCTTATTTAATGTTGCAGGAGTTCAGGAAAGACAGCATAAGCATGGCAAGCATTTTCGTACTTCTCATTAAACTTCTTCAAAACCAAATTCACAACTTGTTTCTCAGTTAAAATAGGTTGAATCAATTAACCACATTAACATAATAGATTGACTAATAAAATTTAAAGTGACAACCTTCTAGATACACTCACACACACACACACAAACACACACACACACACACACACACACACACATACATACACACACATATATATATATATATATCAGTGACAACAAAAATGGGAATAAAATTTAAAATTCAATAAAATATTATATAATATAATATGTAGCTTCTCTCTTAATTTACAAAACTAAAGCTATTTCCTTCAAAACAGGAATCAAGGCAAGATGTTCATTAAGACTAGGGGGGTGTTGTTTCAGTGTGGTAGTAGTCCTAGAGGAAGTGTCGTGGTAGAAGGTAATGTTTTTTCACCACATCTTTGCATTGCATTGGAATGATGGATACATCCATTGCAGTGAATTCTATGCATAAAGACACTAATGGAGCATCAGCTGTTAGCGACCATTCATTTAATGAGGAAGAAGGTAATCTAACAAATTGATTAAACTGCTGTCTGTACTGTACAGTGAGATCCAGAGTTCTTTTGACAAACTACAATTTCCAGCAATCCTTGCAATGGACTGTCAGTGTTGTTTTCCTTTGACGTCCTGGCTGGTGAACCACAGAGGAAGTCAAGGAGCTCCTTCCTTATATTTGAACACTTTGACTATGGATTACATTCCATGTGGACAGCAGATGGATCAGAGATTGGAAGGGAACAGTGGTACCTCTTGGTTTGAACATTGGCTTAATAAAGAACTTGTTTTTGCTATGGAGGATTGACCTGTTAGAACCGTGGACCTACAAGTTAAATTGCAAGTGTATGGGAAAAAATTTAGTAAGGTACATAACCTACAGTGTGACAATGCTTACCTTACTGAATGCATTAGGGTCCACAGAGTTCCTAAAGACCTCAAGATGTTCAAATTCTTGAACGGGATAAGTGTGGGGCAGAGTGAACTAGACAAACTTTTGGCTGTGTTTGACAGGCATGGCCTTGAATTATTACAGTTTATTGTTAAATTAAACAACAATAAGACAGAGGGACTGTTGGGGGGGGGATTAATGAATTAAATAGTGATATTTTGTATAATGTATGTTTTAATAATTTAAAAAATAAATATGATAGTATTTTTGACAAAATAGAAAAGGAAGTAAAAGACAATTTAGATCGTGAACAGAAGAAACTTAGGAGAGATTAACAAAATTACAGACAGAAGGTAGCGCACCCAGTTCCCAAAAGTTATTATGATTTGTACAAGAATGGGGGTAGCACCATTGGTATGGGAGGTGAGATTTCCATGTGGGATTTTGGTCAAAACACTCATGGTGTTAACTACTACTCTTCACAATAAAATGGTGGAGGGGACAAAGTATTTGAGCAGGAATTCCCAGTATTACGTAGATGCGAAAGGAATAGACAAGAGATTTTTTTAGTATGTCCACAGACTCTGAAGGGGCAACGGGGACAGAAGAAAGTTTTGAGGAACAACAGTCAGAACAAGTTTTAAATTATAGTATGGAAATTGACCAAATTATTTTGGCTTTTGGGGGAAAAAATGCTCAGTCTAGGAGGGTTCAATATTTTTAATTACACAGAATTAGAAACTACAAAAACTTATGTTTCTTTGTTCAAGAAAGGTTTTAACTTTGTTCCTTCTAGGAACATTAATGCTTCTAATGTTCTTATAGAGTTAAAACTGTATATTAGGAAATGTAATTTACAGCTGTTTTTAAGGACCAACATACTAATTTGGGTGGACCTAGGAAAAGATTCAGGTGAAAGACCATTTTTAATCACCCATTACATCCGCTATTATCTAGCTTTGAGAGAATATATAAGCAAGAAATATACAAAGCTTACCAGTATAGTAATGAATGGTTCTACATTCTGCCGACAGAAGAGGCTGCATTGTTGAGAAGGCTAAGAGATGAAGATAATATTAGAATCATTAAGCCAGATAAAGAGGGAGGGATTGTTATTGTTGGAAAGCATAATTATGTTAGTGATATGGCATGTTTATTGCATGATACTGATAAATATGAAGTCGTGTCAAGAAATGAGATCAATATTGTACACCAGAAACTTCAATTGTTTTTGGAAGACAGTGTATTACAAGGTAATGAGCAACTTTCTGATTTTTTGAAAAATGATCACCCTTTTATTCCAGCAGTTTTTGGCATTCTGAAAGTGAACAAAAATATCACCCTCCCCCCCATATCAGCTAATAGTTGCAGCACAAAACAGTTCCATCTACTCTTTAGGGGTATTTGTGGACAGACATTTGAAGGATACACTTTGTCCTATAGGTCACTTACTATATGAGTCATGGGATTTTTTGTCTAGAATCAAACAAGAATTTTATAGGGATACTTGCGTTTTTTCTACTGTTGACATAATTGATTTATTTAGTTCTATACCTCATCGGGAGGGGATGGAACTTTTTTATGAAAGTCTTGTGGAATTTACCTCCTTAAATGGAATTTTAATTAATTTTGTAATGGAAGTGATGGAAAATATCCTATTGAATAATTTTAGCACTTTTGATAATGAATTTTTTAGACAGATAAAAGGGATTGCGATGGGTTCTAGTTGTGCCCCTATATATGCAAATTTGGTGATGGTGTCATGGGAAAAAAGACGTTTTCAGTTCTGGTTTTCAAAAGTATTGGTTTTGTTACTTACATTACCTTGATGATATTTTTATTATGTGAAAATGGGGAAAAAAATTGTAGAACAGTTTGTGGATTACATCAATAATGTGCGTGTTTTTATCAAATCCACACATGTTTTTTCTTATTATGGTATTGATTATTTGGATGTAACACAGATAAGGGAAAAGAACAAAGGCTGTTTTACATCTAAGGCATATAGGAAGCCCACATATTCCAACAGTTATTTGGATTTTAGTAGTAGTCACCCCCTTTATGTGAAAAGGACTATACTGAGGGGGCAAATGATACAGGGTGCAAGAATGCCTTCTGACCAGTTAGATTTTAAAAGAGAACTAGGGAATCTTATATGTTTTTAGCAAGAGGTTATCCTGAGGAATGGGTGTGAAATACAAGGATGGAGATTTTTGAGGGGTGGGGTACTAAATATATCCCAGTTTTAGGTAGTTCCCTAGAAATTGGGAGCCAGACCTCAAACAAAAGAGGTGATGATTTTTCTAGTTCCATGGTGATTTTTTATGGACCATTTGGGAAAACAGTCAGAAATATTGTGAGTAAGAATTGGATTATATTGGGTAGTAATAGTGAGGTGAATAAAGTCATGGGGGAAACACCCCATTTGTTTAAATTGCATGAAATCTTTATTGGAACATTCTAATAATTTTCCCAAGGGCACAGGTAAGAGTACAACAAGATGTGGGGCATTTAATTACTGTCATTATATTATGACAGAGAAGAGTATTTTTATAGGAGACCCATTGCAGCAAGTAAATTTAGTAGGCGGTAATTGTGGAACTAAGGGTACAGTATACATGGCTGTATTCCAGGGTTGTAACGCATATTATTTTGGGAAAATGGAGAGACTATTACTTAAATGGATTTATGAACATATACACACTATTGAAATTAAAAACGTTAATAATGCTTTATTTAAGCATACCCTGAGTTGCCCTAGTTACACTAAGTTTCTTTTTGGAATAGTGGACGTTATTAAAAAAATATTACAGGGGTGGGCATTGGGAGAATAACACTGAAAAGAGTGAACTAAGGTGGAAATTTAGACTGAATGCTACAAACTCTCCTGGTCTTAATGAACATCTTTCCTTGATTCCTGTTTTGAAGGAAAGAGCTTTCATTTTGTAAATTAAGAGAGAAGTTACATAATATATTATATAATATTTTATTGACTTTCTAATTTTATTAAAATTTTTGTTGTCACACACACATATATATATATATATATATATATATATATATATATATACATATAGTTCTCCTTTATAATCTCAAAATAGTGAAATCTCAAATTTCAGTATATCGAAACTATAAAGGCGAACGACTCACAATCACGAAACCCAAAAGCATGAAACACACAATCACGAACATACATACACCATACAACACACAACACATACACCATTGTATCCACTCCACACAAACTATACAACCCTACACTACTGCACCCCTACACCCCCCACATCCCCCTACTTATATATACCAACTGAGAGATCACACAAGCAGAAAAAAACAAACTCACACCGAGACATTCTACAGTCCCTCACACACAGACACACACACACACAC